>NW_026932203.1:0-5109 GCF_032062105.1 Saccostrea cuccullata | reverse complement strand
ATTTTCCCGAATGCTACGTGAAACTGAAATTGCTAGTTGCTATTCTGTGACGTTTTACGGCATCATTTTTTTTTAATATCTAAAAATGAAATGAAAAGTATCCAACGTCTCATATTGATTTCTTTTCATTGAAGAAGAATATAACCACAATATGGCATATGAAATAAAAAAAATTATAATTAACGCTTTTTGCTATTACACAGAGATTTGACAAGGGGAATACTTAAGAGTACAATATACTGAAAGGAAAAAGAAAAGCGTATTAACTTTTGAATTAGATTAAAACTATTAATTAGAAATTGTTTTCCAGTATTGATTTCAAACATTTTAATTCATCTTAAATAAACATGTTACCAAAATCTAGTACGACTTTGACCGATAATTTATGAGTTATTGAAATTGATATGTCGATACCCCCCCCCCCCCCAACAAGAAAATCAAATCAAATTTTTCATCGTCTCCCTTGAACATCAGTAACAACCTTGATTTTCCTCTGCATTGAGTTCACCAAAGCATTTATCTTTCCTAAACGATTATTTTTCAACCCTTCCGACAGTAGTCTTAAAGGTTATGAGTAGCTGTTATATTACATAGCTAACGGATCCCCCCGCCCAATGAATCCCAAGAATTTAAGGATATAAGGATATAATACGCGTTTCGAGATTATCTCCCTTGGTGCGCTCTTTCGTTGAGGAGGGGAGTTTCGTTGCTGTGTAAACATTCAGGTGGGAGTCGTGGGACAGTTATTTATATCTTGAATACATTGCATCATCGATAGACTGGTTTATCATAACTACATGCTTGTAAGAATGTAATTTACAACTCGAGAATAACCAAATTAATGTAAAAGCGTAAATTTTTCAAGCAAACAAATCGTAATAAAGAGGAAAATATCAGTGGATGTGAGACTTTTCAGACGAGGAAACATATATGGACCTCTAATAAATACGGTACAAATGCATCTGATCATCACACGTCGGTAATCTAAATGACACACTGATTCTTTTCCTTATCATAACTTCAAAAAACCCACTAACTTTTTAAGAGAAATGTTTGTACGATCAAGAAAATCAGTTACTTTTGATAAGGACTACGGTGTTTCTTTCGTTTTTGGTACCCTATAATTGAAGTAAATTTGTAAATATGCATAGTTGAGCTTGATAAAATCATCAAATGCATCACTGCTTAACATTATTATCTTTCTATAACATTTAATAAATTTTTAAAGCCATCAATATCGTTCACTTATTTATGTACGTTTGTATACAGAAACAACCTGTCCCACCTCCTTACTGAAATGGATACTTTTCGCGACTCTATCGTAGAAGAGTTACAATCTTGAAGCTAGTGTATTTAAAGAATCAGCTGGTTTGGTACATGTGAATGTTTGTGAGAAAGTCTCTACAAACACTAGCTACATTTTCCAGTGTAATATGCAAACGACGTGCGCGTGTGAGAGTTAAATCGACGTAAAGTTGCCAAGTTCGCAGACCAAATCAGATAGAAAGTTTCTGTCAATTTTAGGATGAAAAATATGAGAACGATTGTCTGTTGTATATCGGTTTCAAGGATAATGTCTTGACAATAACCGAGGTAGCATGATGAAAAGTCCTATCTTGATGTGACGTTGGTACGCTTCAACGTCACTGTCATAGTTAATTGGAAACATTATAAGTTACTCTCTACAACCGAAAAAAAAACTTTCCTGGTTGAAAAGTTAAAAACAAACAGCACAGCAACATGCTGTTGCCTTTTGATTCACTTATGTAATTTGATTTCTAGACTTAATGTTACTTCCGTTAGTCATGTTATGATTGCACGAAATGTATACTGACTGCAAATATGCTAAATGATGTCCATTTCTCTAATGCATCGTTTGGCACTACAAAATGTGATCACAAAATTTTTATCATCAATATGCACGTGTTTTTAGCTTTTTATAACTTTCCCTACTTGACGTCACACATTTTATGGTTGAGAAGTTTTGACCTGCGATTTTAGTGCAAAATAACCAAAAATACACATCTGACCAATTTTCATAATTTTCGGTCACATAGTCCCAAAAGTTACGCACATTATGTTCTCATGCGTTTCTTTTTCCTTTCAGTATACAATAACAAAAATAATGATTATAGAAATAAACATTATGACTAAAGTTTCAAACAGCCCTCAAATACATACCTTAGTTTAGGTTTATTGCACTTAATCCTAATTCTAATTTTAAATAAAAATATTCTGTTTACAAATCAATATGGAGAAACCGTTTACGTTGAAACGTATTTTGAAATACAACTGAATACTATAAGAGACTTTTCAAAAGTAAGAGCGTTCCATATCCTGATCTCGAGTAGGTTGCTATGGCGTTGGGGCTAAATCAACGAACTTTGTTCAATAGATATCTATTATTCATGTCTTTAAATAAACATTATTTTTGCGCACTTATAAACACCTTTAAACTAGCTTCGCATTTATGAATATTCATGTGTCATGTTAATTGTTGTAGATAGGCAACGAAAACAGAGAGTAATTTTAAACACTATAACAGTGTTGATGGTGATAGAATTCAGAAGAATGATGATTTTCAGAAATTAAACTATAGCAAAAGCTATAGGACGTAGCTTTCAATAGAAGTCAGACTTTGTTAGTTTGTTTATCTGTTTGATTAATGTCCCTTTGATGCTTTTTCACTCAATAAGACGCCACCACTTACCAAGGGAACGCTGCATATTTAGACTGTACTAGGCGGCACATTGGGCTTATGATCGTTTTTTGTGCTAGCATCTACTATCATGATCTCTATTTTCAAAGTCCTTACCAAAGGACTGATCTCCACGACCCCCTTGTCCCTTTCTCTGCCACTGAAGAGCAAACGCTCTTAACATCTTTGTCACGCTTCTGTATAGTTTTTTCATGGTTATCCACCAGACTGGAGGTCACACACATGGATATGTATTTAAATTAATCTGATACAGAGAAGTTTTTTTCACAAACAATCTGGAGTATTCATAAACAAATACACATTTCATTTTTTACATTTTTTAGTTTCCTACATCATCTTTTATAGCATTAATTCTTGATTTTCTCGAGAACTATGTAAAACTGGATTGCTAGTATCTGCCTTGAAACGGTCTACTTTCTTGTTTTCTTATCTGGGAATTGAAATAAATGTACATGTTTGCCCTGTGCTTGTATGGAGCTTCTACTAAAGACAAAATCACTGATATATGATTGGTTTTATGTTTTATGTTTTGGGTCCCATTCGAGAATTTGTCACTCATACAGACGCCATCGTATACCGAGTAAAGGACTTCATATTTTGAACTTTGCTTAGCTCCCAGGGACATTGAGCAGTCTGGGTTTTTCGTTGCGCCCATGCCTGCCGAGAAAAAGTGTTTCGATTTTTTTGGTATTAATTGGAAGATCCACATTTTTCTTTTCAAGATGCCGCGCTCTTGCAGAAGGAATAGTTGCTTCCTTTTTGTCGACTAGGACGAGTCACGACCCTCCGATCATGGCATTTCGAACTTTCTACCGACTGAGTAATTGAGGTAATCAAAGTCTAGGTAATAATTTTATAAAATGGTTAGACCTTCAGAAAACACATAACAGGAGTTTTAAACAATCGACAAACATATACCTTAGTTTTGGTTACTTACACATAATGCATGAATTGATTTTGAAAAATTTCATGTTTGCACATTCATGTAGAGAAAACGTTCTCCAATTTCTATTGACTTTCTTAAAACTGTATTTGAACTACAGCTAATTCCAGCCGTAAAATAAATATCCCCACAGAACTTTTCAAAAGCAACACAGGAGTGTATATCCTGATCTCAAGCAAGGACCTAGTTAAATCAATTAACTTGGTCGATAGATATAATAGATCTATGAGCTGTGTCTTTATATAGACCTTAATTATTTTTACGCATTTAAAAAAAATTTAACTGTTGTAGGTAAATTTGAAGTCGTAACCGAAGAACCGATCTTAACGTTCTTTTTTATGTTACTCCGCGACTCTAATGCAAAATCTCTTATCATTGCAGCACTCGGGAAAAGACGGTTTTCCCTGTTAACCACAAGATTTATCAACATGCATAGATTTTTAGCTCACCTCAACGAAGTTAGGGGAGCTTATGTAATACCCTCGGCGTCGGTGTCGGTGTCCCAGGTTAAGGTTAAGTTTTTTAGAGCAATTTCTTTTTAAGTACTTCTATGTCCTTTATTGATAAGACATGCATGGAAGATTTTTCTAATGTGTTTCATTGTACCAGTCAAAGCTTCAGATGCTGCAATCTCAGCAAAGGAATGACCAGGTTAATGTTTTTGGAGCAGGTTAACATTTTTGGTGCAGTTTTTGGTGTAGGTCTCATTTCCAAAGAACTATAAGCCCTATGTTGACCAAACTTGCATGGATGGTACATATAAGGATGCACATTACAAGACTTGCTTCGGATGCTGAATCTGACCTACATTTTCCGGTTGAGTGAACAGGTTCATGTTTTTGGTGCAGGTCTCATTTCCAAGTAATTACAAGACCTTTGTTGACCAAACTTTCATGGATGGTACATCTTAGGATGCATACTACCAGACTTGCTTCGGATGCTGAATCTGACCTACATTTTCCGGTTGAGTGAACATGTTAATGTTTTTGGTGCAGGGTTCCGAGATACAATAAGCCCTATGTTGACCAATCTTGCATGGATGGTACATCTTCGGATGCATACTACCAGACTTGCTTCGGATGCTGAATCTGACCTACATTTTCTGGATGAGTGAACAGGTTAACGTTTTTGATGCAGGATTCATTTCCAAGTAACTATGAGCTCTTTAATGATCAAACTTGCATGGATGATACATCAAAAGTTGCATTCTACCAGGCTGGCTTCAGATGCTGAATATGACCTACATTTTTTCTGGATGAGTGAAGAGGTTAATTTTTTATGCTGGTTTCATTTCTAAGTAACTATTAGCTCTATGTTGTGCAAACTCGCATGGATGAGACATCTTAGGATGCATACTAATGGAATTGCTCCGGATGCTGAACTTGACATACATTTTCCGGATTATGGACCAGGTAAAAGTTATAGGTGCAGGTCTATCACCGAGAAA
>NW_026932202.1:0-51264 GCF_032062105.1 Saccostrea cuccullata | reverse complement strand
TTTTTTAAAAGAGCCCCACCCTAAAAAAGAATGCCCCGGGGCCAAAAATTCCAATTTTTCCCATGACCTAACCCTCGCCAAATAATTTTGATAAAGGTCATGAACACCCTTGGGCCATGGGCAATCTTTGTGTGAAATAAGCCTACAAGTTTATCCATAAGAAAGATATGGACCGGACACGAATTATGAAATTTTTCTTCCAGTGACCTTGAAGTTCCATAAATGACCTTGGGTAAAGGTCATGACACACTCTTGGGCCATGGGCAATCTTTGTGTAAAAGGGGAAAACCTCCAAGTTTATTCATAAGAAAGATATGGACCGGACACGAATTATGAAATTTTTCTTCCATTGACCTTAACTTCCCCAAACGACCTTGGGTCAAGGTCATGACCCACCCTTGGGCCATGGGCAATCTTTGTGTGAAATGAGAGCCTACCAAGTTTATCCATAAGAAAGATATGGACCGGACACGAATTATGAAATTTTTCTTCCAGTGACCTTGAAGTTCCATAAATGACCTTGGGTAAAGGTCATGACACACCCTTGGGCCATGGGCAATCTTTGTGTGAAAGGAGAACCTACCAACTTTATCCATAAGAAAGATATGGACCAGACACGAATTATGAAATTTTTCTTCCAGTGACCTTGAACTTCCCCAAACGACCTTGGGTCAAGGTCATGACCCACCCTTGGGCCATGGGCAATCTTTGTGTGAAATGAGAACCTACCAACTTTATCCATAAGAAAGATATGGACCAGACACAAATTATGAAATTTTTCTTCCAGTGACCTTGAACTTCCCCAAACGACCTTGGTTCAAGGTCATGACACACCCTTGGGTCATGGGCAATCTTTGTGTGAAATGAGAACCTACCAAGTTTATCCGTAAGAAAGATATGGAGGACAAATTATGAAATTTTTCTTCCAGTGACCTTGAAGTTTCTTAAATGACCTTGGATCAAGGTCATGACACACCCTTAGGTCATGGGCAATCTTTGTGTGGAGTAGTATATTCTAATGTCCCTCTGTAAGAAAGATATGGACCGGACACGATTGCACAGACAAGGACAGACGGACAAGGTGATTCCTCTGTGCCCCAAACTTCGTTTGCGGGGGGTATAATGATTCTTAGCCAATTAGTACCCGAGATACTAAATCTAGCCATAAAATGTCAAAAGTAGGTCACAGTGACCTACTTTTTTGGTCACATTTTCTGAAGACCAAAGATGCATCAACTGACAAAATTTGATGATCATAGGTCTAATAGTATTCAAAATATGCCTTTTAAACAATTTATAAAACAAATGCCTGCAAAGTTCAAAAAGTAGGTCACAGTGACCTACTTTTTGATAAATATGTTTTAAGGCCTCTAGATGCATCAACTTACAAGATTTGGTGATTCTAAACCTCTCGATGTCTGAAATAATGGGATTAAATGTTTTAGAAAAGATTAGCCATAAAATTCGAAAAGTAGGTCACAGTGACCTACTTTTAAGTTGATGTTGTTTGTTGACCCAAGATGCACCAACTGACAAAGTTTATGATCATAGGCCTTAAAGTGTCCAAAATATGCCCAAATCAATTTGAAAACAAAAGCCCGTAAAATTTAAAAAGTAGGTCACCGTGACCTACTTTTGTATTAACATGATGTAAGTCCTGAGATGCATCAACTTACAAGATTTGATTATCCTAGTCTTTATAGTAAGACAAATATCAACATTTTTAATAAGTGTAAATTTAAGTCAACTTTGAAGTGACCTTGAGACCACGCCCTTTGCCCCAGGGTCATGCCTTCAACAATTTTTAATCTTCAACATATTCTGATCCCTGTGTGTAAGTTTGGTGAAAATCTGCCTGGTGGTTCTGGAGAAGAAGATTTTTTAGCAACCAGTACTTTTGGTTTTATTTTCGTGATTATCTCCCCTTGTTTTAGGGCCCCACCCCTAATTTTAGTACAAATGGTAGTCCTTGAGGCAAGGATACCCTGTGACAAATTTGACAATAATTGGCCAAGGGGTTCTTGAGTTATGGCTCATATTCTAAAAAGTTAACTCACAACGCACGACACACACTGCACAAATGGCCATAGCATTAGCTCTTTGAGCCTTTGGCTCAGAAGAGCTAAAAACCTGAAAAGTTTTGTCAAATGAGATGTACTAACTTCTCAACATTAATTCATTCTGAGATATACACCTGTATCCATATGAAAAATGGTGTAGAAAAAAAAACTCGCAACAAACATATACTATCCTATAGATAATTAGCGATTTCCAAAAATGTTATTATGGTTTGGCTAGGGCTGAATCAGAAACAATATATATATTTGAAAATTTAAGGGCATGTTTTTAAAAATCTTCACATCAATCACAATATGTTTTGTGTTGAGAAGGGCCAATTAAAGGACACAAAGGAGATGTAACCTAATCATTGTTGATAAACCTTAAAAACATTCTTTGCACTGATGACAGTGCATGGTTTATCACAGATACACTGCTGTGTTAAACATACGGCACCCCTGGCCCACCGTATATATTTTTGATATATGAACTCAGAAACAAGAATCTTTCTCACAAGATAAATTCTTTCCGCGTATCCTCCAGGTGATGCACCTGTACTAAATGTATACTTGATTGCATCAAATGGGTTTAATATGAACAAAGTTGTGTATTATTTATAGAATGAATAATCTTGACTTCCGTAACTTAAATAAAATGGAATTTTTAAAAAAATTACTCCTCTCTCTCTCTTTGGTATTGATACCTTACAAAATAAAGAAAATCAAATAATTACTTACACTGAAAGGATTTTAAAGACACATCGCTCAAATATGTGGTTTACTAATTCTTTTATTACAAAGGGTGCTTACAGGCTTTGCTATTCTTTCCTTTCTAATTGTGGCCCCGCCCTTTCAAACTTTTCTAATTCTGCATATAAATATGAGCAATTTTGAAAAAGAATTTTCCTATAATTTCTATTAAAACTTTGTAAAAGTAATGAATCTACACCACCTTCCTTCCAGAGCAATCTTTGCTATTCTTGAGAAGAAGATTTTTAAAGAATTTTCCTAATATTTCTATGTAAAACTTTGAAACAAACTTGAATCTACATTACCTGGATGTTCCATATAAATACGAAATTAAGCCTATTATGAAAATTGTTTTTGGCCCCGCCCTACCCCCGGGGGTTACTGCAGTCAACTTGACATAAATATTTTTATGGCTTTGCTGTTTTTGAGAAGAAAATTTTAAAAGAATTTTCCTATATATTTCATAAATAACCCCCGGGGGTCATGATTTGAACAAACTTGAATCTACACTACCTGGGGATGCTTCCATATAAATGTGGTTATGTCCTGTTTCTTTGACCTATATAAAACACACCTGAAACAAATATGCTGTGCTCCCCAGTGGTTCTTACAAGAAGATTTTTAAAACATACCTTTTCACTTTTCCAAAATATTTATTTCTTCACCCAAGGATGTTTGTGTTTTTCTCACAGCTGTCAAGGTTTAAACACATACTATTACCCAGGGGCCGGAAGAAATGTGATCAGAATACAAGTGAAATACAAAGTAGCCCTCTATGAAATAATGTTTGCTGTTTATGCAAATTATCAGATTTCATATTCTGTCGTATTTCATACTAAATCAAAAAGTTGACAGGAATGCAATGAAAGGTTCTCTTATCCAAATGGCAACACCTATACAGCTGGAAATTAGTAACTGATGCAAGCTTAATTTGTTTTAATGTAGGAAAACTGTGTGTCAAGTTATACTGAATTCAAATTTTCATAAACTGAAAGGTGGATGTTTCTTCAAGTGAATTTCACAGAAATTTCTGATGGCGGTAAGTTAGAACCAAGGCCACCGTGATTGCTGGATCAAAAACTGATGATGAGGGTTCCGCCTTCTGTAGTCTTAGTGTAGTCTACTTGTGGGACCACACCAGCTGTGCCTGTACTCCATCCACATAACATTCCAACTCAAGCATTTTGGTAAAAATTGTTTACAAACCAGAACTCTGACCTGCACATTCACCTCTGGTTAGATTTCTGCAAAGAATGGAGGGACATCAGACTATCACATACAGATTTAATCTACCGATGACATATAGAGTCAAAAATGGGGAAAAATGATATCAAAGGGTACATTCCAATTGCTTACTACATTAAATGAACTTTCCTTTCATGTCAGTCAATTTCGTTTTGGAACATCCCAACTTAGCGCTTCTGTATAATGTTGTGTTTCATCCAATGCAAAATTCTTTGGCCTAATGGTTGGTACTGAAAACATTATACATAGTATATTAAATTTCTGATATAAAAATCCATCAAATGAATCTCTCCAATTCTTTAAGTGTGAAAACAAGAGACCCAAGGGCCACCAGTTTTTTTTTTCACCTTTGCAATACCTATTGTGACCCAAACTTCTGCCAGGGGGTCATGATTTGGACAATTTAGAACCTACACTACCCAATAGTCTGGTCCTGATTTTTAAAAAGAAGGCTAGAAATAACTTCGAACGGCAAATAATTATTATTTGGTCCAGCATAGATTTTAACCTATTTCAAGTATGCTGAATCCAAATAAAATGCTGGCGTTCAAAAAATGCAAAGAGGTCAAAATGGCGATTCAACATGGCAAACATCCAATTTTTTTCTAATTTTCTCTTAATGTCATTCAAAATGGAGAAGTAATGTGCGAATATCTCACTGAGTTTAATACAACTATAAAATTGATAATAGAATGCTAACATTATTAGTTTAACTCAGAAAATTTAGTTGTTTCTACACTTAATTCGAATTTTCTCTGATTTATGTCAATTGTTTCTATATTCTGCTTTGGTAAGGATTTTACATTTGCAAATAACTATACACTGCAGATTTGTATTTTTTTTCTCTGCATCTCACTATTCTACAATTGAATGATGGTAATGTAATGTGTTTTGTGGGTTCGAAAAAGTGTATAGATAAAGAATTTTCCTTTACGTTTTCTTATGTATTCATCTGATTGGATTAAATATAAAACAAACACAATCAATAACTAGAAAGTCTCCTATTGCAAGCAATAGCGTATGTCGCCCCGTACTGGACAAGACTTTCATTTTTATCATCACTAAAACAATACCCATTAGCTAAGCTTGACAACCATGTAGTCGTTTCAGTCCTTTCCGTTGGAAACGGAAGACCTTAATTACAAAATGCCGGGTGGGTTCCAATGGCTGACGCAAATAATTCCTGAATTTTCCCCTTCAATTTGAGCATTTCTGCATTGCACAGGGCTGATGTTTGTTATGAGATGATAAATCATGTGTAAACTTTCTCAGTTTAGCGGAATCATGAACATTTTCGGCGAGATGAATGTTTTGTTTACAGTGGTGATGAAGGCTTCGCGCACCTGCAGGAGTGGATCCAAGGATTTATGAATGAATAAAAACTATGGAAAAGACGTACCAATTTTCTAATTTATACATGCATTATCTAATGAAATTATTAATATACAAGTAATGGATATACAAGAAAACACGAAATGCTAATAAATGCAGCTGACAATCGTTAATTTTTTATAGATAAAATAAAATAATTATAAAATGTAGAGACAAGACAGAAGAAAAATGAATGTTGGCAAAATACGAGGGGCATTTCAAAAGTTCTGGCAACTGTTTAATAAAAGATTAACCGTTTTACTGAAAATTATTGAGTTTGATATCATTGGAAAGATCAGAAAAATATATACACATTGTGACGTCATTTTATAATTTTTATGACGTAATAACTCCGAAAATGACGTCAGAATATAGAATGTTTAGCATACTGAAAAGCTGCGTTTTTATCCAAATGAGACGATTTTAAAATTGCTGCCAAAGGCTTATTTGAAAAAATATTTCAAAGAAATTTTTAATTTGCAAAGAGGTAGAGTAGGACTATAATACTGTTTTTCAGCAATTCCATTATTCATTGTATGGTTTGTTTACGAGCATGGTTTATGTCCGGTTATGCTATCATAAACATTCATTTAAGATTTTTATTTACCTGATACGGTTGGATTTTCTGTCTTTTATATAGCTCTCCATTGTTTGAAATAAAACATGTTCTGTATTAAACTGAAGTATATTAATGCAGTTTTCATGAAATATATTTTCGAGTAACAGCACTCTTCCGTTTACGAATAAAATGTACTAAATCTTGTCCCCGACTTGATTCTGTGCCTATTTTTTCCATACAAATTCAACGTCAGCGCCCCAAAACTCACTACTGCTTTTGACTTTTGAATCCAAAAAATGAATATAAGTTAGTCAGACATGTAAAGTCTTATTTATTTTCCATACATTAAAATTTGCGAATATGTGGAGGTACGGTTGGGTTACAACTGCGCTGCCGCCATTTTGGATTTTACGACAAAATATGGGGCACACTAAACTTACCTACTATTAAGCCTTCATCGATACCACAAATCTGGTTAAAATACCTGACGAATTTATGCCATCAATTTTGTAACACGATCACCTATTTTTCTTTGATTGTCAACTTTGTCTTTTTCTCACATTTAGGTCTCTTTTCCGCAAAAGTTTGAGCGAGATTTGATAAAACCATGGTAAGTTTGACACTCGCTAAAACCATTTCAGAACAGAGAAGATCTCCGAAATAAAATACCATATGATAGATTGTAGTCTATGTAAATGTTCCACCAACAGGCATTTGCGTCCGTTAGCTTGCGTCCGAGTAATGAGAAAAGTTGTCTGAAAATTTTAATTTTTTCAACATTGTTGGCTCATCAATTCTCACACGGATCGGCTGTTCACGATTCTGATGAAACAATTTTCGGAGTTATTACGTTAAAAATTCTAACAGTGACATCACAATATGTATATATTTTTCTGATCTTTTGATATCAAACTCAAGAATTTCCGTAAAACGGTTAATCTAAGATGAAACATGCCAGAACTTTTGATATTTATGATCAAATCACATCAGTACCTGTGACCTGAATTGTATGAATGAAACTTTTAAAACGTATACTGGTAAGTTGTATATGTTATATCCAGAGTCTGTCTGTACCAAATCTCTGATGGTCAGGGTGTGACGAGGGGTTCGTCTTGAACATAGCTGCCGATTGGCTCGGGTAACATTTGACAGTGAGAGCCCAGGGCCACTGACTTCAAATATGTAATCCGTGTGACCTAGACATTTTATTGGATATGACCTCCAACCGGACCTAGACCTGCTGGAGAACACATGTACATCTTAACCTTTTTTTCATTTTATTTCTATGGCAACTGTGAGCGACTTTACAATTATTTTTTAAATAGAAATCACTTTGACACATTGCAAGGAATTTATATTGAAAGTTTCAAAACGATTGCTTGAGTATAAGTTATTGAGAAACATTGAAATTAAAGAATTTTAACTTTGCCTGTGTAACCTCTGGCAATAATTGATTATTTGAAAAATTTAAATGCGAATCGCACAACTAAATTACTAATCACTAAAATAAAAAAGTTTCATGATGAATGTTCAAGGGACCAGAGAACACTTGCGACAAATTCGTCACAGTTTGCAGGTTTCCATGCACAGGTCGGTAAGCCGTTTTGAAACCAATGACAAGTACGGGAGAACAACAATCAGTGATCGCTTGTTGTAGAAGATTCCAGTTCACCATCTCCAAGAAAACAGTATTGACAAAAAAAATGGGTCATTTAACAGACTTACTGACAATACATTGTATCACTGCAATCAATGTCTGATTGGACCCCGACTTCATCTGGGGCGAGGTCGCATCTCCATAGAAACCATCTGCACATCTCTCACACCTGTCACCCACAGTGTTATGCTGACAGTTCTGTTTTTTAAAAAAATTACAATATCGTCTATTTAATTCTGTGGATTTTCCTTAGTTTGTGTCCCACTGAATTATGGATCTGTGTTAAAAAGGTCCGTCTGCAGTAATTTGAGACACAATGATGACATTGCTATTCTTTTGAGAAAAGCACAAATACCTTACTATATAGAGACATCCTCTTCTTATGATGGCTGAATGATTTTTCTCTTTTTGACAACTGAACACAGACTTGAATGAGCCAGCGTGGTTATATATACACCTCCTCCCAAGATCTCCTGTAGTTAGATCTTGATCTTCTCAATGTTTGATACATTGTGGCCCTCGGAGATAACTTTTGCATTGCTAAAACTATTTTAAACCCTCATTATATAAATATTAACTCGATCAAAGGAATTTCACTATGTACAAGTCGAGCACGGAGCCTTATAGGTCACCTGAGTATCATGTAACAACTTTCCAGCGATTGTATTTGGTTCGTGTTTTAATCCAAAAGCCATGAAATTCACAAATTTTGAAAGAGGCACCATTGCTTATCAAAGGGCAGATTTCAAAGCATTAATTTATTTTTAGTCAAAGTACCCCCCTGGTACCCCTGACCCAGCAGCCCTGAAATTATCTATTTTGAAGGAGGCCCCTTTCGTCATTATAAGGCCAGCATTTTTTTATGTTTAGGTTTAGTTATGAACATGAGAATAAAAAAGTCCTCGAAGGAGAAGGAAATAAAAATTTTTTTTTGATACATCAATTATTAACATTTGTACATTCTTTTTTTATGCTATCCTAATAGGCTCCTTACCACTGGACACATAATGCTTACAAATAGGAAAGTAGAACATTTAATTGCTTATTTCATCATCTGCCAGTTTGGGCCAGTTATATAAATTTGTGATGTTGATCAAAATATATTTTTAAAAATC
The DNA here is from genome assembly GCF_032062105.1 of Saccostrea cuccullata. Taxonomy (NCBI): domain Eukaryota; kingdom Metazoa; phylum Mollusca; class Bivalvia; order Ostreida; family Ostreidae; genus Saccostrea; species Saccostrea cuccullata. Next base: position 42,510 of record NW_026932202.1, on the reverse strand, counting down.
AATTCTTTAAAAGTCTTTCAATATATCTTCATTTTTTTTAATATGTGTTATGTGAATGTGTAGACATTGTTCTAAAATTTACTTGATGCCTAAAATTATAATTCCTATCATAAAACAGACAGGGAGTATTGGGGAGTAGGGTCAACATTTTTTCAACTGAGTGTAAAATAATTTTTCTGGCTGATACAAATGATACTACATGCATGTATATATTTGTATATATTCTTGCCTTTTAATAGTTGAATTTTTTTTATTTCTTCAGGTTATCGTTTATTTCTCAAATTGACTTCACTTCTCCCATAGTTTTATTCATTACATCTGATGCATAATTGCAACCCTGTTCTGAAGAATGATGCTTAGACTGTAAGCTATAACAGAGACCTAAACAATGTCGCTGGCAATATGCAATAGCTACCACGGGCAGTTAAAGACCTGGGGGAGGAAAATAATTTACAGTTACTTTTGAAACGAATACATAATTATCTCACCAGCATGTCATTGTGCAACAAAGTCGTCAGCATTTTATTTGTCCTTTGAACGGGTGAAACGTTTTGAATGGCACTCTTATCGACGAATTTTACACTAAACCAAGCTATCTTCTCAGATCTAGCTTTATTTACCCGCCGTTTCATCGTAAAACCGGAAGTGTCAGTTCGTAAATTTGAAATCTCGATCCCGACTCAAATTTGACATCAAAAAGAAAAAAAAAATGTTTTATTTTTTTCTGAAAATTCAAAACCTTGAGCGGAGGGTTTGTAAAACTAAAAATAAAATAAATCCTGGCCTTAAATATGTAATTAGATCATTAGCATATTAACCAGGGGCAAAGGATAAGATGTTCAAAGAATTCATGCATTTCACTATATAATCATTAGAGCCCCGCCCTAAACAAGAACCCCTGACCCTTGGGCCATAAAATTCAAAATTTTGATAGGGGCACTCTTGTTCATCATAACTATATACTTAGTTTGTTTATTTAATACCCAGGAGCAGAGAAGAAGATTTTCAAAGAATTCATGTATTTTCACTATATAATCAATAGAGCCCCGCCCTAACACCAGAACCCCTGACCCTGGGGCCATAAAATTCACAATTTTGGTAGAGGCACTCTTGCTCATCATAACTATGTACTTAGTTGGTTTATTTAATACCCAGGAGCAGAGAAGAAGATTTTCAAAGAAATAATGCATTTTCACTACCTACTTATTTAGCCCCACCCTAGCACTAGAACCCCTGACCCAAGGGCCATGAATTTCACAATTTTGGTAGAGGACTCATTGCTGATTACAATCATGCAAACAGTTTGACTGCTTGTTGTCCAGGAGTAAAGAAGAAGATTTTTAAAGATTGCATTAATTTTAGTGGTTTTGGCCCCACCCCTCAGGCCCCAGGGGGGCAGGGATCATGAAATTCACAATTTTTGTTCCCCTCCACCCATAGATGCTTTGTGCCAAATTTGGTTGAAATTGGTTCAGTGGTTGCAGAGAAGAAGCTGAAAATGTTCAAATGTTAACACACGACGAACGACGCACGCTGACGGACGAAAACAGATAGCAATAGGTCACCTGAGTTTACTCAGGTGACCTAATAAAGCTGTAGGTTGAAAGTCAAAATGGCGATTCAAAATGGCTGATATTCAATTTTTTTTCAAATTATTTCTTAATGTCGTTTACATAGGAGAAAGGATTTGTGTATATCGAACTGAGCATAGTACAAATACATGTATATAAAATGACAATAAAACCATAATGTTATCACTTTAATTCGGAAAATTTGGTGGTTTAGATTTGAAATGTCAGTGTTAATTAGCTCAAAATGGCGATTCTAAATAACGTCATATATACTCGAATTTCGTAAAATACTAAAAACTGCTTAATTCTGAGTCGTTTTGCAGAAAATAAATTACAATTTGTTTTTTTTTATTAAAAAAAATAATATTCAAATATGCAATGAAAGTTGGAGAATATTTTTGTTAATGACTTATGGTTTTTATGACACGGATCTTTGTTTAATTACTTCTATTATTATTTAGATAAACTTTTGACGACAATTCCAAAGACATTTTACCTATTACCTGTCTCACCATGCTTCTTCATATAAACTGTTAATAATACCATACAATTATTGCTGTTTAGAGGACAATATGACAAGTATAAGCTACCCAAAGAGCAGTATTCCCCCGAGCATTAGGGCGAGTGAACATTGTAGTTCGAGGGTTGCTAAATCATATCAGTTGTTAGAAATTCTTGATCCATTGTCCAGTGTAAAAAAAAATAAATCTTTATAATGTTCATGTGGAAGGTCTAGTACAACATAACTTAGTATGGTTTTTAAAATGATGGACCACAACCAATTAGAGAGCTAGGAATTGTTACATCACATAAATCTGAATATATTATAATATCCAAATATCAACATATTTATTAAAAATTATCAGTATAATATACGTAAACCATATTTGTTCTTGATTGTCCAGGTCTGATTCCATATCCCTGCATTTGCATTTTGTAATTCTCAGTCACTCAACAATTCATTTGCATTCACAAATATTTCATGTTGTGAACGGATAATCTTGTATTGAACAGTGTATTTAAATTTAAATTTTGAAATTTACAAAATCTGAAAGGGGAAAATGTGTATGTTCAATTTCCCCTTGATTCTTGATACAACCTTACACTATCCTAACAAAGAAGTGTGGATCAAGTTGCCTTGTAAAGTTCTTAGAGTGTTCAAGAAAATTTTGTTGTCAAGAGAAGTGTGGACTAGATCAAAGTCAAGAATGGCTTAGGCCTATTGGTACGAAAGCTTGTACATGATAGGAATCATGAGGAATCTGCAGGTTCTCTTAAATTGGACAATTATACAACTTTTCTCACCAAACAATGCATACAATGTGATTCCAGATGATAAAGTTTGAGAATTTTCTTGCTAATAGAATGGCCTTTTACCCAAAAAGACACATCTATACGGTCACAAAATAGAAATCTACAAGTCTTTAATATCAGAGATTTTTTTTTCATTTTGCATAAGGTTTTGGAAAACAAAATACACTTTTAACATTTGAACATAAATGTGTTGTTCCTTGAGTGTTGAAAATACCAAAATTCCGAAGACAGACTTAAACTAATAGCAAATAAAGCTGGAATAGAAGATTTTAGGGGATAATACTTAGCTCTTACAAGTGCTAATTTCAAAAGCTAGTACAAAGGGTTCAATGAAATCAGACAAGAATTTCTTCAGTTATATTTGATGGTGTGCTGAGGGATGTGGAAGTGCGAGTTGTTAATAACAGCGATTCAGGATTTATTTTAGGTGGACGGGCCGGCCTGGGCTCAAATGCTTTGGAACACCGTCAAAAGTTGAGTTTGTTTAAACTATTTTGAGTAAAAAAATGAAACTTTTCTAGTATTTATTTGTTTGTTCATATTCAAAGGACTAATCAATATAATCGGCTAAACTCAGAAGAAAGGGACACCAAGGGAAATTCCTCTGCCTATTAACTTTGCTATACCTCCGAAAAAACATATTACCCTGTCTCCTCCCATCAACCATTATGAAAAACATTGTAACTGCTCGCTGTATGTGGAAGAGGGAGGGAGAGCGGTGATTGGATGATTGAAGATGGAGTGGAATGTGGTGATATTGGTTAAGTCATTGTTCACTGAGAGTCTTTAGCTCTTCAAGAGTGCTCTAGTACTGTTTTTGAGTACCCTCTTGTATCTCTAGCTGTTATCATACTAGTATATAGATATGTCATTGCTCATTCTTTCTAGAGATAGACACCTGTAGAATGCTAGTGGAACCTTTCTAAAGCCTGCAATTTTTCCTTTTAAATTGTTTCGGCAATAAATCTGTCTTTTCCAGAGCTTCAGAAAAATATATATATTGAATACAATTCATTTATTGTAATACATATCAATGGACGATTGAGGAGAAGGGAAATTAACTGATAAAAAAACGTCTTTAAGTTGCATTACAAATACATAGTGGCCACTTACGTGCATCAAAAATTATTTAGAAATTACGCTTCCCATTCTGTTTATATGCATGCAAAACAAGCACAATGCCAGGCAATACGTGATATTAATTTATAGTGGAAGCCTCGTATTACTAAGACCAATCAGATTGGATGGTTGTTCTTGGTTGGTTTCTGCCAACTTATGAATGGGCCAATGCAGAAAGTTTTCCAAAAATTTAAATTGAAAGTTACAGCTGCACCATCATTCGGTCGTAGAATAGTGAGATGCGATGGGGAAAAAATCTGCAGTGTAGGGATATTTGCAAATGTAAAATTCTGATCAAAGCAGAATATAGACACAATAGACAAATAAATCAGAGAATATTCGAATTAAGTGTAGAAACGACTAAATTTTCTAAGTTAAATTAATAATATTAGCATTCTATTATCATTTTTATAGTTGTATTTCACTCAGTGAGATATTCACACATTACTTCTCCATTTTGAACAACATTAAGAGAAATTAGAAAAATTGGATGTCCACCATTTTGAATCGCCATTTTGACCTCTTTAACGCCATTTTCATGAAGGCCAGCATATTTTTTCAGATTTACCATACTCGAAATAGGTTAAAAAACTATGCTGGAACAAATAATAATTATTTGCCGTTAGAAGTATTTTTTCCTATAAATCGGATCAGACTACAAGGATGTTTCAACATATTTTCCAGTTTTTCTGGCCCAGTGGTTCTTGAGAAGAAATTTTTAAAAGGCTTTCCTATATATTTCAATGTAAAAGTTAGATTCCCTTAATGTGGCCCAACCATAGCCCCTGGGGCCATGAATTGAACAATGAAGCATTGAATTCATATTTTTGATTGTTGTACAGTCCCAAAACACACCTGACCATGCTGATAAATTGAATATGGCATGTTACTGCAGTATGATGTTTTGTTGGCATGGACAGTTGTATTATAGGACTGATAACATTCAACAAGAAGATCATGGGCCGCATCGCTCACCTGAGCACTGTGGCTAGGAAAAAAGTAGAAATCAGTTTATTTCTGCAAAGTTTAAAACCAAAAGTGGTCCCAACCAATCCTTAAAAGATTGAACAAACTTGAATATACACTAACTAAGGATCTTTATTGCCCTTTACATTTGAACTTACTTTGTGGCTTTGATGAGCCATCATTGTGCCCCCCCCCTCCCGGCTTTGCTTTTCTTTGAGAAAAAGATTTTTAAAGAATTTTTCTATATATTTCTATGTAAAATTGGATCCGCCATTGTAGCCCCGCCCTACCCCCAAGGGTCATGATCTGAACAAACTTGAATCTACACTACACAACTACACCACTACACAAGAATGCTTCCATATAAATATGATCCATTATGCCTTTGCCATTCTTGAGAAGAAGATTCTGAAAGAATTTTTCTATATATTTCTATGTAAAATTTTGATCGGCATTGTGGCCCTGCCCTACCCCCGGGGGTCATGATTTGAACAAACTTGAATCTACACTACATTAGGATGCTTCCATATAAATATGATCGATTATGCCTTTGCTATTCTTGAGAAGAAGATTTTTAATGAATTTTCCTATATATATTTCTATTATGTAAAATTTTAATTACCCACTATCATCTATATGCCAAAATTTGCACCGGGCTGCTAAAATAACCCGCTATACAGGTATTTGTTGACAATATGACATAATGTGTTAAGTGACATATTTCATAGGAATACAAGAGGCCCAAGGGCCTTGAATCACTCTTCTGATAAATTGTACAATCTATCAATTCTATTAGAAGCCTCTAACTCTATTAGTATCATAAGACCCAAAATGCATCAACTGACAAAGTTTGATAATATTTAGCCAGTTAAGACTGAAGATATTATATTATAATTATAAAATACCATAAGTAGGTCACATTGACCTACCTTTTGATTGAAATTTTCTGAGGACTCAAGATACATTAATTGACAAAGACTGATGATTCTAAGTAAATAAGTACTTGAGGTATTCAAAAGTAGGTCACCATGACCTACTTTTTGGTTTCGATATATCTTCGAAAACCCAGATGCATCATCTGACAAAGTTTGACTATTCTAAACCAATAAGTACCAGAGATAATTAAATATAGCCCTACTTTTTGGTCAACAATCTCCAAAACCCAAGCTGCATTAACTGACAAAGTTTGATGATTCTAAGCTAATACGTACCTGAGATATGTAAAAGTAGGTCACCATGACCTACTTTTTGGTCATGATTCTCTGAAAACCCAAGATGCCTCAGCTGACAAAGTTTGATGATTCTTAGCCAATAAGTGCCTGAGATACTTAAATATAGCCATAAAATGTCAAAGTAGGTCACTGTGACCTACTTTTTGGTCGACAATCTCCGAAAACCCTAGATGCATTAACTGACAAGGTTTGATGATTCTAGGTAAATAAGTACCAGAGATACTTAATTTTAGGCACAAAATGTCAAAAGTAGGTCACCATGACCTACTTTTTGGTCATTACTCTCTGAAAACCCAAGATGCATCAACTAACCAAGTTTGATAATTCTAAGCCAATAAGTACCGGAGATACTTAAATAAAGTCATAAAATGTTGAAAGTAGGTCATCATGACCTACATTTAAGTCGACAATTTTTTTAAGACCCAAGATGCATCTTCTGACCAAGTTTGATGATAGTAGGTCTGAAGGTAATCAAAATATGCATTTTAAACAATTTGAGAACAAATGCAGGCAAAATTCAAAATACAGGTCACAGTGACTTACTTTTTCATAAATATGTTTTAAGGTCCCAAGATGCATCAACTTACAAGATTTGATGATTCTAAACATCTCAGTGTCTGAAATAATGGGATTAAATGTTTTTAAAAGGATAAGTCATAAAGTTCAAAAAGTAGGACACGGTGACCTACTTTTGAGTTGACGTTGTTTGAGGACCCAAGATGCATCAACTGGCAAAGTTTGATGATCACAGGCCTTAAAGTTTCCAAAATATGCCTTCAAATCAATTTGAAAACAAATGCCCGCAAAATTTAAAAAGTAGGTCACCGTGACCTACTTTTGAGTTAACATGATGTGAAGTCCTAAGATGCATCAACTTACAAGATTTGATGATCCTAGTCCTTATAGTAAGTATAATATATGTATATACGTTTTTATTGTAAATTCAGGTCAACTTTGAAGTGACCTTGAGACCACGCCCTTTGCCCCAGGGTAATTCCCCATGCAAATTTTAATCTTCGACATATCCTGATCCTTGTATGTAAGTTTGATGAAAATTTGCCTGCTGGTTATGGAGCAGAAGATTTTTTAGCAACCAGTACTTTTGGTTTTGTTTTCCTGATTATCTCCCCTTGTTTAAGGGTCCCAACCCTTATTTTAGTATAAATGGTAGCCCTTGGGCCAAGGATACCCTGTAACAAATTTGGCACTGATTGGCCAAGGGGTTCTTGAGTTATGGCCCATATTCTAAAAAGTTTACGCACACCGCACAAATGGCCATAGCATTAAGCTCTTTGAGCCTTTGGCTCAGAAGAGCATTAAAATGCAAAAATGGGTCTGCTAATAGCGAGACACAATTGGAAGCCATCAAAATTTTGAAAGATTGTTGGAGAACTTGATCTCCAAGAACTTCATGGATATTGTCAATTTACAGGATATTTACAGCAAATTTTTGTATCTGATGGTTTGGGCATATGTTAGTCTGTTTGTCCTATTTGTGAGGTGTTGATGTTTCCCATTTGTCTCCTCTGGATGGGGCGCTTGTCCATAACTTGTAAGTTATCAACAAGTTTGGGGCGTATCTGTTCTCCCATCTTTTAGGCAAATTCTTCTAGTCATACATGGATTCGTATTTTTCCTTTTCCTTATGTATATTAATATCCTTGTCAGGTATATATTCAACAATGGACATGCATAACTTTTGTACTTTTTGGTTAATTTGTTTGGCATTTTGATAAATGCCCATTTAAAACAAACATTTTGTTTTTTATATTTGCAACAAAAAACAGAGCAGAGTAGACTCATGGATGGAGATATAAATTACATTAAGGAAGGTTGAAGATGATGGTATAATACAAGTTTACCTCAAAATATATAACATTTCCAGGAGCAAACTAATAAGGAGAGATCATATTTAATTTTAAACAAGATTCACGAAGATCTTAAGGTAGGACAAGGTGGATCCTACTTCAACACATTTCTTAAAAAGTACTGGAGAAAAAAAGATTAATATTACTATATTTACAACAATGAATGATCCCTGTAAGAAAAACAAGAGGTCCAGGGGCCACATCGCTCACCTGAGCAATTGCCTAGGTAAAAGCAAATGTAAAACCTTGATCACCCATTGTGGCCACATCCTTGCCCAAGGGGTCATGATTTGAACAAAATTGAATCTTCCCTTTCAGAAGATGCTTCTGCATGAGTTTAATCTTTCATGGCCCAGTGAATCTTGAGGAGAATAGTTTTAAAGATTTTTCCTATTTATTCTTATGTTGAACTTTGATCACCCATTGTGGCCCCAACCTACCTCTCGGGGTCATGATTTGAACAAACTTGAATCTACATTACCTGAGGATGATTCTACATGAGTTTCATCTTTCCTGGCCCAGTGGTTCTGGAGAAGAAAATTTTAAAAGATTTTTCCCATGTATTCTTATGTTAAACTTCTATACCCCATTGTGGCTCCACCCTACTCCCGGGGGTCATGATTTGAACAAACTTGAATCTACATTATCTGAGGATGATTCCACATGAGTTTCAATTTTCCTGGCCCAGTGGTTCTGGAGAAGAAGATTAATTTTTAAAGATTTTCACCAAGTATTCATATGTTAAACTTTGATACCCCATTATGGCCCCACCTTACCCCCCGGGGTCATGATTTGAACAAATTTAAATCTTCATTACTTAAAGATGATTCCACATGAGATTCATCTTTCCTAGCCCAGTGGTTCTGGAGAAGAAGATCTTTAAAGATTTTTAATATGTATTTCTATATTGAATTTTGATACCCCATTGTAACCCCACCCTACCCTGAGGGGTTTTGATTTGAACAAATTTGAATCTACACTACCTGAGGATGATTCCACGTGAGTTTCATCTTTCTTGGTCCAGTGGTTCTGGAGAAGATTTTTAAAAGTTGCCATAAATTTTTCATAAATTCATAATTATTTCTCCTTGGAAGAGGGCTTGGCCCTTCATTTGAATAAACTTGAATTCCCTTTACCCAAGGACACTTTGTGGCATGTTTGGTTGAAATTGGCCCAGTGGTTCTTGAGAAGATGAAAATTTGAAACGTTTACGTCAACAACGACGAAGTCGACAGACAACGGACAAATTTTGATTAGAAAAGCTCACTTGAGCCCTCGGCTCAGGTGAGCTAATAATAAGTTTTGACATGTTTGTGTCATATTTTGTGAAAAAATCAGAGAATCCTATATATTGGTCACTTGGGGGCTTACATTTTGGAATGTGTTTATATACTCTATCAAAGTGCAATGTACAAGCATGTACCGGGTAACAGTCTGTTATAAAATGCAGTTAACTTTTGTTCAATAAATAGTAGAGGGCTGATATTTGGACACACACATAAGGAGTCTCCATTCTTTATGTACTACAAAGGTCAAGTCATATCAAGAGGTCAAAGGTCAAATATTGTGAAATCATCTACTGTATCTTTTAGTTTTTTTGCCATTGATTTTTTTTTAATCATCAAAATATCTGAAACCACTGGTTCAATTTTCTATATTTTTACACATTTTATTCTCCCTTACAGAAAAAACTAATAGAAACTTAAAAGTGTTTTATAATCCACTTATTAGCAATTTATAAGTCACTTTTAAGTTTTGAAATTTACTTATAAGTGTACTATAAGTCAAAGTAAGTATAAGTGAGGAACGGATTTCGTTAATACTTCACTTATAAGTAAAGATGAGCTACATATCAGTGAATATTTCACTTATACCTCACTTATAAGTGAAGATCAGTATGGTATGAGCAAGTATAAGTGTGGACTTTGAATTTTTACCCTATACTAGACTTCTCTCAAGGAGCACTATGGGTATTCAAGGTAGCCAATCAGAAAGTTTGTCTCTGCAGAGATCAGCAACAAGAATTTGAAACCAAGTTTGTGTCTGTGAAAGGATGTTGGAGATTTTAGATTTATTTTGAGTATGCCTTCTCATCAGGTACAACAAGTTTGAGGTTCTATTAACATCATCTCTCTATTTTAATTTCCTTTGCCTGAAATTTTGAATCAATTGACTCAGTTGCTTTCAGATTTCATAAATTTGAAGAAGCCTCAAGGTCATTAATCTTATTGCCTTTTTGTTCAACATCTTGTTTGTAAACTGAATTAATAATAAGTATGCATCATCAAAGGAATGTCATATAAAAGGGATTTTTTTCATAAAATTTTTACTTGATTATTTCATCTAAAGTGCAAATACATGTGTATATGTAAAAAATAGCTTTGAACATATCATGCAACCCTTGCATGGTTGGAAGTTCTGTTGAAATTGGCTAAATTAAGATCTTACAGGTAGTGTTGTACTTCACTTATAAGTGACTTATAGATGACTAATACTTCATAGAGTATGAAGGGTTAATGCTTGACTTATAAGTCACTTATAGTCACTTATAAGTGACTATACTTGCATAAAGTATAAGTGGCTAATACTGGCTTATAAGTCACTTATAGCCAGTTATAGGTCAAGCAGTTCATTTGCATATAAAATCCTAATGAGTAATTTACTAGTCACTTATAAGTTAAATGTATCAGTGAAGTGTAAGTCCAGAATAAACAACTTATAAGTAAAAGAATAAATCACTTATAAGTCACTTATCAGAAATTTCTGTAAGGGCTAGGACCCATTTAAATCATTCTGTTGAGTTTTTGTAAAAATTGAATTATACATTTCCTCTTAAGAAAACTTAAACTGTCGAAAATTTACATGTGAATTTTCAATTCCGATGCTATGTATGTTCTATTTTTACTTAATATTTTACTCAAATTTTACAGTATCAATGTGACTTACTGATTTAAGTAACAAAAAGGTTATCTTTATTAAAAGTATTACACAAATTTGCAATAGATCAATTGACAATTCTAAAATAAGGCTCATTCTAAAGTTGAATGTCAGATTTCACAATCTTCTTACAGGGGTCTGATAGGCTATATTTCAGACTATGTGGGGAAAAACTGTGTGGTTGAATTTCTTTCATATCATATATAATGAGAGATTTTGTATCCAGAACAAAATATCAAAGTTTCAGGAAAATTGGATTTGAGGAAAAATTTGGCTCATCTATTGTGTCCTACCTTAAAGCACCATGCACAATTAACTTACCACCCATTCCTGAATACCCAAAGATTTCTACTGGCCCTGGTAGGGGTGTGCCTTTTATGTTCCATGCTGCTACTTTTACTCCATACTTTTGGTAAGTGTCATTAGTTTTAATTAGCTTTGAATTCTTTTCCCCAGCCACAATATATGAACTGATTTTGTCATCTTTTGCATGAAGTTTTCTCACAAATATTTTGTATGAGAAGTTCTCTCCATTGAAATCCATTGGATCCATTGCCTTAAAAGAGAATAAATTCTAGATAAACTATGACATACATGCAGTTTGTCTTCATGAGAAAAGAACCCTTAAATTAAGGTCAAAATTCCACAAAATAACTTTTTTGTAAATTTTGATAGGCCAACACAATCATTCTGAATGCAAATAAGAAATTGGGTATCATTTTAAAACTTTTACCAGGATGTAAATACAAAGTTGGTCATGTGATCAAATTCAATATAAGTTGGAAGATTTTTTTAATTTACCTATTAAATAAATACTGTTATTCAGTGATCATGAAGCTAAAATAGGCATATCATGGAAAATTTGCCGGCAGAGCATTTGCTATTCCTAAAGATCGACATTTTCACTAAATAATTGTTATTAAGAATATCAGAGGAAATCCTTGCCTGCAAAAAGGCACTGTTGCTTGTCTACAGTGACTGAAAATATGACAAACAAGGTTGATTTTTTATAATATTAGGTCAAACTCCAAGATCAAAAGGGTCAAATTTGTTGGTATCTAATAAAAATTCTTTTCTCAAGGATTAAATATGTGAAGTATGAAAGCCCTATCCTTACCATCTTTGCTAGCCAAGGATTTCTGATACGCTACTCTCCTCACGAACTCTTGGCGTACAGTGTTCATAGAAGTTGGGTTTTTTTTTTCTCGATCGGTTGATCAATCATCAAATCAGTTTTTTGTAAATGATGATATTTGCATTCAGGATACTTCTTGACTCTTTCATCTCAGAAATGAAAAACGCAAGTGAACAAGTATCCGTAAGAATAACATGCAATTCTATGAATAGCTATGGTGTCATCCAATATCTTCTAAACATTTGATTAAGAATCTATATTAAAGCTTCCGATTTGTACTATAAATAATAAACAAACTTAACTCAATTATTTCTTCTTAAATATTCTTGAAAAAAAATTTGATTTAATTTTTTTAAACATGCATCTTTATTTCTGTCGATGACGCAATCTGTGCGTACCTGATTGATTCCAGATCACGTGACGAAAACAATCTCATCTTTTGACTTCATTGTATACCAAGGGTTCATGAGGAGTGTAGCGTATCAGAAACCCTTGGCTAGCGAAGATGTATCCTTACAAAAGTTCTGGTCAAGGATTGTTTTTAAAAAGTAAGTCAAACTCCAAGGTCAAGGTCAAAGAATCAATGTTCTCGTTATCAAATGAAAGGTCTTTTCACTAGGATTACATATTTGAAGTTTGAAAGCCCTTGCCGTTTAAAAGTTATGTCTGAAGTTAAAGGTTTTTTTTAAACCAAAAATCTCCAAGGTCAAGGTCAAAATGTCAAAGTTGGTGGTGTCCAATTTGGAAGGTCTTGTCAAAAAGAATTGTATATGTGAAGTATGAAAGTCCTAGTTTCTTCAAATTTTATGGCCAGAGTAAAAGTTTGAAATTTTTGTGTAAAAGTGTGTCAAACTCCAAGGTCAAGGTCAAAAGGTTGATTTTGGTGGTACCCAAAGAAAGGTATAGTCACATAAAAGTCATATAAAAGTCATAGCTCCACTAAATCAAAAGTTATGGGCAAGGTTAATGGACAAACAGACAGACAGACATGACAAATACTATATACCCCAAATCTTTGAATATGGGGCAAAAAGAATCAGTAGATCTGATTAATAATTATTCAACCTTATCTCTGTCAATAAATCAATAAATCAGATACAATATACAATCAAAGTATAATTTTGCTTCTTTACCACATCTAACAGTCATTTGAATACAAACTGCGCAGTCTTCAACTATTCTTATTAAGGATGATTCTCTTTAAAGTCATTTCCAGCCTAATATGAAATCATTTAAACACTCTGCAGGCAACACAATGTGATTTTACATAATTTTAATCCCTCTATTTAAAGTTACACAATGAGTCAAAATCATGTGTTTCTTTCAAGATATCTGTATCATACAGCGAAAGATTTATGAAAATTATGATTATAGCGAAAGTATGACAATTCAACTGCACTGTACAGTGAGAAAAGACTACACAATAAAAGTGACAGAAAAACAAAGGTTGTACATTGTATCTACAATTTTGTTGTTTTTGTGTATGTCAAGGTCACTCCACTTTTATTTTTTAGATAAAACCTGTAAACAACAATTAACTGCATGGAGCATAAAAAAGTGAGAATTATGTTCTAACAACTTTTTATAAAGATTAACTCAAAATTCTTGGGCTATCGATATACAGACTTTGGGCAGAAGAGTATTCACAACTGCGTCATTTTTTAAACATGTTTACAGCATGTTGAACAATTTGGGTTGTCTCTCTTAGTGGGTTGTCTCTCTTAGTATATGCATGTGTAATGGTTTGGGCCGTGGATATCGGCCTGGATAGCTCACTCGGTAGAGAACCTTTCTAGTGATTCAGGGGTCCCGTGTTTGATTCCCGGTCCAGCCATACATTTTCTCCTTTCCTGTTACAGATTTGGAGCTGTTGATAAACCCTGGACTTGCAGGTGAAAGTCCTGCCAGTGGCAAATAGGAACTTGGGTTGTGTCATCAAGGGTGGAAACAATTAAAGGAGGGAGGAATGTAATGGTTTGGGCTGTGGATATCGGCCTGGATAGCTCAGTTGGAGGAGCACCTGACTAGTGATGCCAACTTACATGCCAACTTTCCCAATTTAGACAGGATCCTCCCGATTTTACCCTTTCATCCAGCCTTCCCAATCGGGAGAGAAAAATTGCCCCAATTTGAAAAAATTTACCCTAAAATTTCCGATTTTAAAAGTTTAAGGGATAAGAATATCAGACTTATTTATTCAATGCACACAGATAAACATGATAAAGTTCAGTGTTTATTTAACAGGTCGGAGAGAATACTTGAAATCGGGTATTATCCGTGAAATCGCGTATAATACCCGATATTAGGGTATCGTTGAATCCGCGAATTCGGTATTCCGTGCAACTTTCTATAAAAACTAAAGAATAAAGCAGTTACTGTTACTTGTACATCAGTATCTTGTGGATTTATTTTTAGTTAACCTAATTTATATGGTTGTCAAATAAGTTTAAAATCACACGACAAACACTGCTGGGGTAAGAAAGAGGACACAATATGGCATTATTTTTTTTCAATATAATTTCCAAAAATAAATAACTACACTTCGTTTGTATTTATTTCCCATTAAAGTATTCCATATACTTAATTTTCTAATTTGTGCACTATTCACAAAATGTGAAACTTTAAAGAAATTGAACGACTAACATCGTGTTATGTATTTTTTACTGAAAAATGTATGGCGTCCCTTTCACGTGAAATATAAATTATTATACCCCACGCAACTAGTTGCGTGAGGTATAATGTTTTTGACCAGTCCGTCAGAGTGTCAGTCAGTCAGTCAGTCCTCTTTTTTTGTCAGCGCAACTCCTCATAAACTGCTGCACAGAATTTCGTCAAACTTTGCAGGTATTTAGGACACAATGTGTAGATGTGCATATTACAGGAAATTCCAATTCCATTTTTTTTCCCCGGAATTTCCGCACTTTTTAACTTAGGCATTTGGCCATACCTTGAATATAGAGATGAACAGTTTGTCAGCGCAACTCCTCATAAACCGCTGCACAGAATTTCGTCAAACTTTGCAGATATTTAGGACACAATATGTAGATGTCCATATTACCAGGAAATTCCGATTCTTTTATTTTTACCGGGAATTTCCGCACTAAAAAAATAGGTTTTTGGCCATACCTTTTATACAGTTTGTCAGCACAACTCCTCATAAACCGCTGCACAGAATTTCGTCAAACTTTGTAGATATTTAGGACACAATATGTAGATGTGCATATTACCAGGAAATTCCGAATCCTTTATTTTTCCTGGGAATTTCCGCACTAATAACTTAGGTTTTTGGCCATACCTTTTATACAGTTTGTCAGCACAACTCCTCATAAACCGCTACACAGAATTTCGTTAAACTTTGCAGATATTTAGGACACAATGTGTAGATGTGCATATTACCAGGAAATTCCAAATTCTTTATTTTTTCCGGGAATTTCTGCACTCAAAACTTAGGTTTTGGGCCATACCTTTTACATAGAGATGAACAGTTTGTCAGAGCAACTCCTCATAAACCACTGCACAGAATTTCGTCAAACTTTTCAGATATTTAGGACACAATGTGTAGATGTGCATATTACCAGGAAATTCCGATTCCTTTATTTTTTCTTAGAATTTCCACACTTTTCAACTTAGATATTTGGCCATACCTTGAATATAGAGATGAACATTTTGTCAGCGCAACTCCTCATAAACCGCGCTGCACCGAATTTCGTCAAACTTTGCAGATATTTAGGTCACAATTTGTAGATGTGCATATTACCGGGAAATTCCGAATGCTTTATTTTTTCCCGGGATTTTCAGCACTTTGAGTTTTGGGGGAGGGTGGGGTATGTGAGCTTGCTCACTTTTTCTTTCATTCCTAACAGTATAGAGAGTACAGTATAAGCGAGTCATAATTGTACATCTCTGCCATAATAGAATTGTAACGTTATTATAACGAAGAAAACAAAATAAGATTAAATAAATACCCAAGGGAAAACAGGTTGAAAATAGCTAATTGAAGGTGAGTATCTTTTTTATGTAAATTTAGCATGGAAATGTTTATTCCAAGACAACGTAAATTTTTTGGTTGCATTTTAATCGATACAAGACATGCTATTTTCCCTTTAATTCATGCATTTGTGTGAAAATTAAGAGCGAGATATCATGTGAACAGGATTTTCTTTTTTTTTTTTTTTTTTTTTTTTGTCAAAAGTCAAATGTGTACATCTTTTCATGAGCTTATAATATATTGAATTTCTCAATATAGATCGAGGTACAGTTATATTCAAATATGAATTACATAGTCAAGTTTTCACATTTCTTATAGTTTTTACGTTTATGAACATGTTAATGAACAAACTGAAATAATGGAAACTTTTGTCTTACTTTTTGGGATTATAATTCCTCATCGAACATTAAAATTTCATAAAAATTGTAGCCACTTCCTTTCTTTATTACACTATTTGATAGACAGGGTAGAGTTTACCTTCTGTTGTCCATTTAAAGCATTTTTTTTTATATCGCTGTCTTAAAACCTCATTATAATATGCTATACAACGAACTATCTGAATGGTTCTAGACAATCACTATGTCACAGTTTTCTTTTAGTTATTTTATCTGTGATACTTATTACTCATGGCAATAACTTTTCCTAATGCTCATCTATAATGAAAAATTGTGTTAAAAAATAAACATGAATTTTAGTTACTTGTAGTATCATATTGTGTTAGAAAATAACAGGTTGCTTTTTGTTTACCTATATAATTTTTATTTAATGAATAAAATCCCTACAATTAAAAATATATAACCGAGTTTAACCGACCGTGACATTCAAAGACATCTAGCAAAATTTTGCATTAACATTTAATTAAATGATTGCGAAAGGAGAGGTCTCTTGGACACATGCAGAACACAGTCGAGGTTGTTTTGTCAGAGGTAGTCAAGAAGCCTTTAGCCCCCCTCCCTCCTTTTGAAGTCGCTAAGAAATGGTAAAATATTGATGACTTAGCGAAATTAAACGATCATCAGTTATGTTCTCTCATAAGCTGTACTCCTGAAACTATCACTGTCTCTGCTAAAATGTTGAAGAGATATTCTGCAAATATGTATGAATGATAAAAAAAAAGATTTTCAAAAAAAAAAGAAAAAGAGGGTTTTTTTAGCCGAAATTTTAGACATTTTTATCATTACATTATTTATACATTCATAAATGAATTTAATTTTATGCACAAGATGAATGTGAAAGTAATTAATGTCGCATAATTAGATACGATAGACAATCCCTTGTTTATACATGGCATTATATATCTTGTGTGTGAAATGTGTTTCCGTATAATTTGATTTATTTACAACTTGTTCGTGTTTGTCGTGTTGATGTGGAATTATTATAAATTCCCGAATTCTGATACTTTACAATTCTGTTGTGTTGGGAATGAACATGAGGAAGATGCATATACTTTCAACATTATGAAAAATATAAAGCAAATTGAACGCCTTTTTGTGTGCAGATCATGAAATGTTCTGAGCTCCATGGGTATTTGTTGTCCTGAGTGCATTAATCTTGACGCCAACATTCTTACTTTGCTAGTGATAGCTTTAGAAAACATTTGTATCTAGATGAAAGTTAACTCAGCCACATGTGCCATCCCATTGTTTTAGTTTTATTAGGTGATTGCAACTCCAATACCCGATTTCGCAGGTTCAACGATACCCTAATATCGAGTATTATACGCGATTTCACAGATAATACCCGATTTCGAGTATTCTCTCCGACCTGTTTAATGCATGCAGAAGACTGAGAGGTGTTTTACCCACAGGAAATCACTTCTCATTTGAACGCACACACAGCTGTCCAGGTACAGGTAACATATAGCCTGGAGCAGTAAGGGGATTTAAAGGGTATGTAAAGTGAAAAACAACAAGGGATAATTGTTAGTCATTTGATTAAAAACAAAAATCAAGGACAACAAGAGGCCCACAGGCCTTATAGGTCACCTGAGTATCATGTAACAACTTTCCAACAATTGAATTAGGTTTGTGTTTTAAACCAGAAGCCATGAAATTTACAATTTTGAAAGAGGCACCATTGCTTATCACAATTATAAACAAAGCATGCTTACTCTATATATTTAACATCCAGACGTAGATCAAAGTAACAAAGAGAAAATGCACTTCTACTTTAAAACCAGATGTGCACCCCACCTCAAAGGAACCACTGACCCTGGGGCAACATATTTGAAAATTTTGGAAATTTTATCATAAATTTATTTCATCATAAATGGTTGATTGTTAGCTAAGAGCAGATTTCAAAACATTAATTTATTTTCAGACTATGTAACTCCCCCATCCCCCCCCCCACCCCCGACGATACCTCCGACACAGGGAACATGAAATTAATCATTTTTCTAGATGCATCTTCATCATAAATATATATACTTGGATCATTAGCATAATACCCATGAGCAAAGGAAAAGATTTTCAAATAATTTATGTATTTTCACTATATAATCAAAAGAGCCCCCCCCTTTCCCCCTTCACCAAATAGCAAATCCCGACACAGGGGCCATGAAATTCAAGATTTGGTTGAGACATAATAACTATATACTAGGTTAGTTTATTTAATACCCAGGAGCAGAGAAGAAGATTTTCAAAGAATTAATGCATTTCACTATATAATGAATAGAGCCCCACCCTAACACTAGAACCCCTGGCCCTGGGGCCATAAGTTTCACAACTTTGGAAGAGGCACTCTTGCTCATCATAACTACATGTATGTACTCAGTTAGTTTATTTAATACCCAGGAGCAGAGAAGAAGATTTTCAAAGAATTAATGCATTTTCACTATATAATCAATAGAGCCCCTAACCTAACACCAGAACCCCTGACCCTGATGGGGCCATGAAATTCACAATTTTGGAAGAGGCACTCTTATTCATAATAACTATGTACTTAGTTTGTTTATTTGATACCCAGGAACAGAGAAGAAGATTTTCAAAGAAATAATGCATTTTCACTATATAATCAATAGAGCCCCACCCTAACACTAGAACCCCGGGCCTGGCCCTGGGGCCATAAATTTCACAACTTTGGAAGAGGCACTCTTGCACATCATAACTATGTACTTAGTTAGTTTATTTAATACCCAGGAGCAGAGAAGAAGATTTTCAAAGAATTAATGCATTTTCACTATATAATCAATAGAGCCACACCCTAACACTAGAACCCCTGATTCTGGGGCCATAAAATTCACAATATTGGAAAAGGCACTCTTGCTCATCATAACTACGTACTTAGTTTGTTTATTTAATACCCAGGAGCAGAGAAGAAGATTTTCAAAGAATTAATGCATTTTCACTATATAATCAACAGAGCCACACCCTAACACTAGAACCCCTGATCCTGGGGCCATAAAATTCACAATATTGGAAAAGGCACTCTTGCTCATCATAACTACGTACTTACTTAGTTTATTTAATACCCAGGAGCAGAGAAGAAGATTTTCAAAGAATTAATGCATTTTCACTATACAGGTAACTCTCGATACCTTGAAGTCCGTGGGACCGAGGAAAAACTTCGAGAGATTAAGAGTTCGAGTTTTCAAGAGTCTGGAATTTTCCGGGTTTGCTTGGCCAGTTTTAAAATTAGTCTTACCGGATGTAATGATTTTCATGCAGTACTAACTTTTCACACGTGGTTTTTATAAAACAGCGATATGATTTCGTATTTTAGATGAATATTTATTAATCTGAGTAAAGCTGAAAATGTACTTTGTCATTTTATGTTTATCTTTTAATTCTTTATAATATGGACATCATACTACGCATTTGTTAAATGAAAAACGACATTTTACAGTGCTGCATGGTACATAGCATTGTGTTTTTCCAAACAGGTGCATTGAACAAAGTTCCATAAGCATGGTAAGTATTTGTCCAACAATAGTCGTCATATTGACACTGAGGCTGTTTCTGGATTTTCATATTTCGTTTAACTTTGACACGAACTCGAAATAAAAACTAAATTTACTGTATCGTCTTGTAATCTGCAATTACAATTTCTCAGTGACACTGCGTTTCTAAATTATCGTAATACAGTTGATGATAATTATTTTAATAGCATATAGGCAACATAAGATTAATAATAATTCAATTATCACCTTGCAGTATAAGTGTCACCAGAATAAACATCCTGTTTCACGAGACACGCGTCTTCCGCCTGCATGGGGCCATTAAATGTCCAGGTAAAGTTGCTAATTATGTAACACATTATATAGACACATAGCCACTTCGAGGTATCGAGGGTAAATTTCAATAGAATATACATAGCGGGACTGCATTTTGACATCGAGGGATCAAGGGTTTCGAGAGATCAAGAGTTCGAGAAATCAAGAGTAAATTTGCTTAGTTATATAGGGGAAAAAATTGGGACTGGACACTCACTTCGACCGTTCAAGAACTTTGAGAGATCGAAGTTCGAGCCATCAAGGGTTACCTGTATAATCAATAGAGCCCCACCCTAACACCAGAACCCCCTGACCCTGGGGCCATGAAATTCACAATTTTGGAAGAGGCGCTCTTATTCAACATAACTAGGTACTTATTTAGTTTATTTAATACCCAGGAGCAGAGAAAAAGATTTTCAAAGAATTAATGCATATTCACTTTATAATCAATAGAGCCCTGCCCTAACACTAGCTGCAGATCTGTAGCGTTATGGTTTTATATATTTGTCTTTGACCACAACACTACAGATCCCGTAATGCAAAAAAGATGCAATTTACGGCGCAATATTTTTTGCGTACTTTTTGGGAGAATTTCTTCACTTTCTAGCATTGGTCAATCAACTACCTATCACCCTAATTCTAGACACATTCTGTAGCCAATATGTATATTTTATCTATCTCCCAACCATTTATAGTTGTCTCTACAAGCAATAATCTCGCTTGAAGTGAATTATCAGCAATCTAACATATAATTTTAATCAAGCGAGTTTATCACTTGTTGAGACGACTATAAAGGGTAGGTAGATAAATTAAATATACAGATAAGTTAAATAAAGTGCTAGAATTAGGGAGTGAAAGGTAGTTAATTTACCAATGCTGGAAAGTGGAGAAATTCTTCCCAAAAGTGCGCAAAAAATATTGCGCCATAAATTGCACCTTTTTCGCATTACAGGATCTGTAGAATTATGGTCAGAGACAAATATATAAAAGCATAATGCTACAGATCTGCAGCTACCCTAACACTAGAACCCCTGACCCTGGGGTCATAAAATTCATAACTTTGGAAGAGGCACTCTTGCTCATAAATAACTATGTACTTAGTTAGTTTATTTAATACCCAGGAGCAGAGAAGATTTTCAAAGATTTAATGCATTTTCATTATGACTATTCAATAGAGCCCCACCCTAACACCAGAGCCCCTAACCCTGGGGCCATGCATTTCACAATTTTGGAAAAGGACTCAATGCTAATGACATTCATGCCAACAGTTTGTCTGCTTGATGTCCAGGAGTAAAGAAGAAGATTTTCAAAGATTTCATTAATTTTAGTGGTTTTGGCCCCACCCCTCAGGCCCCAGGGGGGCAGAGACCATAAAATTCACAATTTTTGTTCCCCTTTAGGTATAGATGCTGTATACCAAATTTGGTTGAAATTGATTAAGTGGTTTCAGAGAAGAAGCTGAAAATATTCAAATGTTGTCCAGGAAAATAGAAAAAGATTTTTAAAGATTTCATTAATTTTAGTGGTTTTGGCCCCACCCCTCCTGCCCCAGGGGGTAGGGGACCATAAAATTCTTAATTTTTGTTCCCCTTCATCCATAGATTCAGTATATCAAATTTTGTAGAAATATATATTGGTTCAGTGGTTTCAGAGAAGAAGCTGAAAATGTTCAAATGTTAACACACAACGAATGAAAACAGATTGCAAGTGACTAAGGTGACCTAGAAATCACTGCTTAAGGTCACAAAATGAAGTCAATTTTTCTGGTGATTTTATACATCATAATACCGATGTCATTAAGCCCAGTTCTGCAAGAGAGTGGTGGAGATGTGCGTCTGTCATATTAGATTTCTCTATCTCAGATATCAGAAGGGTTTTACCCTTGGCATTCAATGTCAAACGTGTCTGTTTTCTCATCTCCAATATCAGCATGAAATGAACTATTTTACATTTACTTTTGTTTACTTATTATTGCAGTTTACATAATTTGTGTTTGGTTGTTTACAGCACTGACTTGCAAGTGAGAATTCGACGATAATTTATAAAACTTTCTCTTCTACTTTGGAAGCAGTTACTTTTGTTGCTGTAAAGAATGTTTAACAATAGCATGTATCATATAACTCTCTCTGTACACAGTTTATAAAAACTGATTACTCTGAGCAGTTACTAAGTATACAGCTTATATATGGGCCGGTTAAATATATAAACAGAATAAAAGAATATGCCTGCAAGAAACGTTATTAAGAAGAACGAAATAGTTAAACAAAATTTTTGGTATTAAGCTCAATAACAATACCTTCCATTCTATGAATAGATATCCTTCTTTCCAATTCTTTATTTTCACGCCATCTGGATGTCTGGCTGGTTTCTTTGCATCTGTTTTACACAGGGTTGTTGGTTTTGATGCAATACTAAATCCTTTTACATTTAATGCTTTAATTCTGAAGGTATACTCAACCCCAGCAGAAAGAGATAAACCATTAATTTGTGTTCTATTATCTGAAGTTTGAAACAGAAAAATCCACTCATCTGGGTGAAAAGGTGTATTGTATTCAATAGTATAATTAACAATTGGATGGAAATTGTTAAACCCTGCAGACCACTTTAGTCCCAACTTCCAGTCTCCACAACTTGTGATCTTAACATCATTTGGAGGATGAGGAGGTGCTACAAAGAGATTACATGTACCAATAAAAAAATTTGTTTAAAAAAGAAATAAAGTAGTGTTAGTACTGTTATTGGGACTTTTACTCCCCAAAATACAGAGCATAGTTAAACTAGAAATTAGGGCTGTGCAATATTACCGGTATATCGGTATATCGCGGTATTATCCACCACGATAATATATCGCGATATGAAAATCAGATACCGGTATTTCACGATATTTATAAAAATATATAAAAACCTCCTTTATTGTAGAAACTGCTGAAATAATACTTGTAACTTCCCAAGGCCTTTTCAATATAGTTAAAAAATACTTCGTCAGCTTTCAGAGGCAGATAGAGAGAAAAGAGAGAGAGAGAGAGACACCAACCTTTTCATTCACAATCACAATTTTAAATATCTTACTTTAAAATAAAATTGATAATTAATAAAAAGACTTTTAAATAAAATTAATAAGAAAGAAAATATATAAAACATTTCTACAGGGTGTATACCATGTGTACTGTGGTTCTCAAAATCTCATGGAATCTACACGATCGACGATGAATGTTAAGTTCAAGATACATATTACAAATAAATGGCCATCCATGTTTTCATGTGATACAGTATTGCTTTTTATCATTTTTTAACAAGTTTCATGCCATTTTAAACATCTTCATGCTATACCAGGAGCATGTGTATTAAAACAATAGAAATAGGTCAGTTGCAGTTCCTGATCGTATGTCATAATGTGAAATTAGGTCGGGTCTGACTAAAACACCAAACGCCCGAAAATAGGTCACAATTTCTTTCTGGCTTTAATTTTATTCTGTGATCACATAAAATTTCCATATAGTATGTCTTGTTTTAATCATTAAGTTACATTTTATGCTATTTCAATAAAACAACTCCCCCCCCCCCAAAAAAAAAAAAAAAACGTATAAAGAATATACCACGCATAAACTTTTTTTTCAATTTGAAAATACATCAAATGAGTACATTTTGTTTTAATATTTTACCTGGTATTTAATTAAAGGTTATTAGAATTATGTGTGCAATTAATGTCTTATCCCCCCCTCTTTGAACTTGACAGCATTTTAAACTTTCTGCACAAATTTATTAATGATAATTAATCTACAATATATCGCAATATATTGCAATATTCAAGGTAAAATATTGCAATATATCGCAATATGGTTTTCACTCGCAATACCCAACTCTACTAGAAATGTGGCTCCAGAGAAATGCACAATGCAACCCAAGGCACTTCTGTATTGCAACATGCAAAACAAGAGGTCAATTGGCCACACTGCTCACCTAAGCACATGGGCTAGATAACAAGAGGCCCATGGGCAACATCGCTCACCTGAGCAATGTGGCTTGGAAAAAAAGCAGTAATCAGTTAATTATTGAAAAGTTTAAACCTAGCAGTGGTCCAAACCAATCCTTAAAAGGGAAAGGGTATAATTTGAACAAACTTGAATCTACACTAACTAAGGATGCTTGCATATTTCTTTGACTACCTGTGGCTTTATTGCCCTTTACATTTGAACTAACATTGTGGCCCCGCCCTACCCCCTGGGGTCATGACTTGAACTACACTACCTGAGAATGCTTCCATATGAATAGGACTAATCATTGAAAAGAAGATTTTTAAAAAAAATTTCTACATGTTTCTATGTAAAACTTGGATTCCATGTTATGACACGCCCTACCCCCTGCGGTCATGATTTGAACTAAATTGAATGTCCACTACCTGAAGATGCTTCCATAAAAATATGATCATTCGTGCCTTTGCTATTCTTGAGAAGAAGATTTTTAAAGAATTTCCTATATATTTCTATGTAAAACTTTGATCGCCCATTGTGGCCCTGCCCTACCCCCTGGGGTCATGACTTGAACAAAACTGAATCTACACTACCTGAGGATGCTTCCCTATAAGTTTCAGGTTTCCTGGCACAGTGGTTCTCGAGAAGAAGATTTTTAAAACATACCATCAAATTTTCACTATTTCTGAATTATCTCCCCTTCAATAAGGGCGTGGCCCTTCATTTGAACAAATTTGAATCCCCTTTACCTAAGGATACTTTGTGCCAAGTTTGGTTGAAATTGGTCCAGTGGTTCTTGAGAAGAAGTCGAAAATGTGAAACAACAGACAACGGACAAATTTTGATCAGAAAAGCTCACTTGAGCCTTTGGCTCAGGTGAGCTAAAAACACAATTCAGCTCAGTATTGAAAAGTTTACTTGAGGGGGGGGGGGGCTTGAATTTTATACCACTTGAAAATACCACTATATCAATAATGCATACATGTATAACTTTGCCATTCTTAAAAAGAAAATTTTTAAAGATTTTCCTACATGCAGTCTATGCGAAAATTTAAAATTTTTACAGGACAAAATGTCTGGTAAAAATAAACAAGAGGCCCAAGGGCCTTGAATCGCTCTTCTGATAAATTGTACAACCTATCACTTGTATTTGAAGCCTCTAACCCTAAGTATCCTAAGACCCAGGTTGCATCACCTGACAAAGTTTGATGATTCTTAGCCAATTAGGACTACTTTTTGGTCTACATTCTTGGAAAACACAAAATGCATCAACTGACAAAGTTTGATTATTCTAAACCAATAAATACCTAAGATACTTAAATATAGCAATAAAATGTCGAAATTAGGTCAGTGTGACCTACATTTTAGTCGACATTTTTCAGAGTCCCAAGATGCATCTGCTGACTAAGTTTGATAATTCTAAGCCAATAAATACCTGAGATATTCAAAGTAGGTCACTGTGACCGACTCTTTGGTCAACATTCTCAGAAAACCCTAGATGCATCAACTGACAAAGTATGATGATTCTAAACCAATAAGTACCAGAGATTCTTAAATATAGCCATAAAATGTCAAAAGTAGGTCATCATGACCTACATTTTGGTTGACTTTTTTTAGAGTCCCAAGATGCATATGCTGACCAAGTTTGATAATTCTAAGCCAATAAATACCTGAGATATTCAAAAGTAGGTCACCGTGACCTACTTTTAGGTCAACATTCTCCGAAAATCAAAGATGCATCAACTGATAAAGTATGATGATTCTAAATCGATAAGTTCTAGAGTTATATAAATATAGCCATAAAATATCAAGATTAGGTCACTGTGACCTAATTTTTGGTCGACATTCTCCAAAAACCCAAGATGCATCAACTGACAAAGTTTGATGATTCTAAGCCAATAAGTACCAGAGAATACTTAAATATAGCCATACAATGTCGAAAGTAGGTCATCGTGACCTACATTTTGGTTGATATTTTTTAGAGTCCCAAGATGCATATGCTGACCAAGTTTGATAATTCTGAGCCAATAAATGCCTGAGATATTCAAAAGTAGGTCACCGTGACCTACTTTTAGGTCAACATTCTCCAAGAATCCAAGATGCATCAACTGACAAAGTATGATGATTCTACATCAATAAGTACTAAAGATACATAAATATAGCCATAAAATGTCAAAAGTAGGTCACCGTGACCTACTTTTTGGTTGGCATTTTCCGAAAACCCAAGATGCATCAACTGACAAAGTTTGATGATTCTAAGCCAATAAGTACCAGAGAATACTTAAATAGCCATAAAATGTCAAAAGTAAGTCATCGTGACCTACATTTTGGTTGACTTTTTTTAGAGTCCCAAGATGCATATGCTGACCAAGTTTGATAATTCTGAGCCAATAAATGCCTGAGATATTCAAAAGTAGGTCACCGTGACCTACTTTTAGGTCGACATTCTCCGAGAATCCAAGATGCATCAACTGACAAAGTATGATGATTCTAAATCAATAAGTACTAGAGATACATAAATATAGCCATAAAATGTCAAAAGTAGGTCACCATGACCTACTTTTTGGTTGACATTCTCCGAAAACCCAAGATGCATCAACTGACAAAGTTTGATGATTCTAAGCCAATAAGTACCGGAGATACTTAAATATAGCCATAAAATGTCAAAAGTAGGTCACCGTGACCTACTTTTTGGTCGACATTTTTCAGAGTCCCAAGATGCATCGCCTGACCAAGTTTGATGATCGTAGGTTTGAAGGTAATCAAAATATGCCTTTTAAACAATTTGAAAACAAATGCTTGCAAAATTCTAAAACAAGGTCACAGTGACCTACTTTTTCTTAAATATGTTTTAAGGTCCCAAGATGCAGCAACTTACAAGATTTGATGATTCTAACCCTTTCAGTGCCTGAAATAATGGGATTACTGTAAACCAACTTTTATTCGCGTGCGAGAAATTTTCGCGAGAGCTTCGTTATCGCGAATTTTTCTCGCCGCGAACGGGTCCTTAAAGTCTCTTTTACTATTAAAACAGTTACAAAATTGGCTTGATCGCGAAAATTAATCGTCGCGAACTAGTTTACTCTCGGTAACTCGCGAAATAAAGTCGTCGCGAATAAAAGTTGGTTTACAGTAAATGTTTTAAAAAGGATAAATCATGAAGTTCAAAAAGTAGGTCACGGTGACCTACTTTTAAGTTGACATTGTTCAAGGACCCAAGATGCATCAACTGACTGAGTTTGATGATCATAGGCCTTAAAGTGTCCAAAATATGCCTTTAAATCAATTTGAAAACAAATACCCGCAAAATTAAAAAAGTAGGTCACCGTGACCTACTTTTGAGTTAACATGATGTGAAGTCCTAAGATTCATCAACTTACAAGATTTGATGATCCTAGTCCTTATAGTAAGCAAAATATAAACATTTTTATTAATTCTAAATTTAGGTCAACTTTAAAGTGACCTTGAGACCACGCCCTTTGCCCCAGGGTCATGCCTTGAACAATTTTAAATCTTCAACATATCCTGATCCTTGTATGTAAGTTTGGTGAAAATCTGCCTGGTGGTTCTTGAGAAGAAGATTTTTTAGCAACCAGTACTTTTGGTTTTGTTTTCCTGATTATCTCCCCTTGTTTTAGGGTCCCAACCCTTATTTTAGTATAAATTGTAGCCCTTGGGCCAAGGATACCCTGTGACAAATTTGACACTGATTGGCCAAGGGGTTCTTGAGTTATGGCCCATATTCTAAAAAGTTAACGCACACCGCACACCGCACAAATGGCCATAGCATTAGCTCTTTGAGCCTTTGGCTCAGAAGAGCTAAAAATTTTACCAGACCAAGCAATTTCTTACCAGACCGATTTTTTCCCCTATAAATCCATACATTATGATACTGAGATTGAGAGGGTGGGTGGGATGGGGTTAATTCTACTGTGAAATTTAACCTTCAATAAATTCAGACTGAAATGGACGTTAACTATTTATAAATTTCCTTTGTAAAAGATATCTACTTGTACAATTGCATGCTTTTTTCTTCATATTTGAATTATACAACATACAATGTATAAAATATTTTCTGAAATTTAATATGCATTTCAATGCATATTTATTTTTCCTAAAACAACTCACTGTGGTTACTCAAGTTCAATAATCATTGAAAAATAATTTCCCAACCAAATCTACCTATGAGCTGTCTAAATATTTTCCCAACCAAATCTACGTATGAACTATCTAAAGATCTCTAATCCTTGACAGAGGAAATTCGAATTAGAATAAAAACGATCATGACAGGGTTGTAATACATAAAAATTAATCAGGTATTACTCCTAAATTGGTCAAATAAAGGATATTTGTGGGGAATTGGACCATGTGTACCTCTTTATTTAGTTTTATTTGGCCTTATTTTATATTGGACATTTGGTCCTGTATACTGAAATTTTTTACCGGTAAAAACCGACGGTCCGGTGACTTTTGCATAGACTGTACATTGTAATTCGTAAACAAGAGGCCACATCATTTACCTGAGCATAGTAACTTAAGGGGAAAAAAAGCAAAAATAAGTTTATTATTGAAGAGTTTAAGCCCAAAAGTGCATTCCCAACTAGGGCTGGGCAATAATATCGATATTTCAATATATTGCAATACAATGGCAAAAAATATCGTATCGCAATACGATTTTGTAATATCAATATATTGGCAATATGCTTAGATTAAGGAATTTTGTCATTAAATATAAAAATGGACTTATGAAAGTTTGTTATTTAGCCAAATAGTAAGTCGGAAGTTGTTTTGTGGGAACATTTCAGAGCATAACTTAAATGAAACCAACAAGATTTTTTTTCCCGTGTTGGTTACTTATCATGGTTATGTACATTCCTCATGTAAATTAAAGTAAATTTAGTAAGAAAATGCCATTTTTATTACATTGAAAATATTGCAATACATATCGCAATACAGTTAAAAATATTGCAATATATCGCAATACGAAATCTCAGGCCAATACCCAGCCCTATTCCCAACCAATCCTTAAAGGGGAAAGGGTATGATTTGAAAAAATTGAATCTACACTTACTAATGATGATTGCATATTTCTTTGACTACCTGTGTCTTTTATAATTGCTCTTTACATGTGAACTAACAAATACAAATGACCAATCATGGCATTGCTGTCCTTGAAAAAAAAGTTTCCTACATACACTGTATTCCTATGTAAAACTTTGATTGGCCATTGTGACCCCGCCCTACCCCTGGGAGTCATGATTTGAAAAAAAAAGGTAAATCTCCACTACCTGATGATACTTCCATATAGATATGACCAATCAAGACTTTGCTGCTCATGAAAAGAAGACTTTGAAAGAATTTTCCTATATATTTCTAACAAGAGGCCCATGGGCCTTATAGGTCACCTGAGCATCATGCAACAACTTTCAAATGATTGAATTTGGTTCATGTTTTTAGCTAGATGCTATGGCATTCACAATTTTGAAAGAGGCACATTGCTAATCATAACTATACACTTAGCAAATGTTTAGATTGTTTACTTAATACCTATAAGCAGGGTAAGGGAACAGAAATGCATGTCAACTAATCAGTAATATTCAGCAATAATCAGGAGTGCCCCTACCACAAATGAACCCCTGACCCTAGGTCTACACATTGCACAATTTTTGAAAATGCACACTTGCTTATCAAAAATGTTTGATTAATACCAAGGAGCAGATTTCAAACAATTCATTTTTAGTATATAAGTAGAGCCCCTCCCCCTTCTTTGGTATCTCTGACCCAGGGGCCTTGAAATTCACAATTCTGGAAGAAAAGCCCTTGCATATACATAATCATATATCTGCTTATTACCCAGGAGTAGAGAAAAAGATTTTTATAGATGTAATGTATTTTCACTATATAATCATTATAGAGCCACACCCTAACACCATAACCCCTGACCTTGGGGCCATAAAATTCACAATTTTGGTAGAAGCATTCTTGCTCATCATAACTATGTCCTTAATTAGTTTATTTAATACCCTGAAGCAGAGAAGAAGCTTTTCAAAGAAACCAGAAGTCTCTGTCGAGACTGTAGCTCTACTGGTTTGTACTTATCAAAAACCATTGCACTATTTTATGTACCTTAGTGTAGTCTACTTGTGTGCCAACTTATTTTGATATCAAACTAAAATTGTAGGAGGAGTAGCGTTTTAAAGGAATTTCATAGAGATTTCTATTTTTAGTAACCATGGCAACATCATTCACCGAAATCAAAAACCTATGCACTATGCTATGGATCTTAGTTTAATCTACTTGTGTGCCAAGTTATATTGAAATCGGACCAAAACTGTAGAAGGAGTAGCCTTTTAAAGGAATTTCACAGAAAATTCTATTTTTAGAAACCATGGCAACATCGTTCATCAAAATTAAAAACCGATGCACTATTCTATGTACCTTAGTGTAGTCTACTTGTGTGCCAAGTTATATTGAAATCGGCCCAAAACTGTAGGAGTAGTGTTTTAAAGGAATTTCATAGAGAATTCTATTTTTAGTAACCACGGCAATACCGTTCACCGAAATCAAAAACCAAAGCATTATTCTATGCATCTTAGTGTAGTCTACTTGTGTGCCAAGTTATTTTGAAATCAGACCAAAACTGTAGTAGGAGTAG
The DNA here is from genome assembly GCF_032062105.1 of Saccostrea cuccullata. Taxonomy (NCBI): domain Eukaryota; kingdom Metazoa; phylum Mollusca; class Bivalvia; order Ostreida; family Ostreidae; genus Saccostrea; species Saccostrea cuccullata. The sequence goes on along the minus strand of NW_026932202.1, from coordinate 11,544 downwards.
CGTTTTAAAGGAATTTCACAGAAAATTCTATTTTTAGTAACCATAGTAACACCGTTCATCGAAATCAAAAACCAAAGCACTATCCTATGTATCTTAGTGTAGTCTACTTGTGTGCCAAGTTATATTGAAATCAGACCAAAACTGTAGTAGGAGTAGCGTTTTAAAGGAATTTCACAGAGATTTCTATTTTTAGTAACCATGGCAACACCGTTCATCGAAATAAAAACCGATGCACTATTCTATGTATCTTAGTGTAGTCTACTTGTGTGCCAAGTTATATTGAAATCAGACCAAAACTGTAGAAGGAGTAGCGTTTTTAAGGAACTTAACAGAAAATTCTATTTTTAGTAACCATGGCAACACGGTTCATCGAAATAAAAAACCGATGCACTATTCTATGTATCTTAGTGTAGTAGGAAGATTAGCGTTTTGAAAAATTGTTTACAGACAGACGGACAGACAGACAGACAGACGGACGGACGGACGCCGGACGCATTACTATCGCATAAGCTCTTCTGGTCTCTGACCAGTAGAGCTAAAAATGCATTTTCACTATATAATCAATAGAGCCCCGCCTTAACACTAGAACCCCTGACCCTGGGGCCATAAAATTCATAATTTTGGTAGAGGCACTCTTGCTCATCATAACTATGTACTTAGTTAGTTTAATTAATATCTAGGAGCAGAGAAGAAGATTTTCAAAGATTTAATGCATTTTCTCTATATAATCAATAGAGCCCCGCCCTAATACCAGAATCCCTGACCCAGGGGCCATAAAATTCACAATTTTGGTAGAGAGCTCTTGCTCATCATAACCATATACTTAATTAGTTTATTTAATATTCAGGAACAGAGAAGAAAATTTTCAAAGATTTAATGCATTTTCACTATATATTCAATAGAGCCCCGCCTTAACATCAGAACCCCTGACCCTGGGGCCATGAATTTCACAATTTTGGTAGAGGACTCAATGCTGATTACAATCATACCAGCAGTTTGACTGCTTGATGTCCAGGAGTAAAGAAGAAGATTTTTAAAGATTGCACTAATTTCAGTGGTTTTCGCCCCACCCCCCAGGCCCCAGGGGGCAGGGACCGTGAAATTCACAATTTTTGTTCCCCTTCACCCACAGATGCTATATACCAAAATTGGTTGAAATTGGTTCAGTGGTTTCAGAGAAGAAGCTGAAAATGTTAAAATGTTAACGCACGACGGACGACGACAGACGAAAACTCAGTTTATTCAGGTGACCTAATAAAACTTTGATTGGCCATTGTGGACCTGCTCTATCCTTGGGGGTCATGATATGAAAAAAACAGAAGTCTCTGTAGAGACGGTAGCTCTACTGGTTTGTACTTATGATAAAGGAAGAGAAAAGTAAGTAGCAGTTGGGACAACTTTTATAAAAGCAATAAATAGAATAATATTGCTTGATTAAGTCTCTTTTTGTGGCAAGATTGCAATAAGACTACAACTGTAGGAGTAGCTTTGAATAAAAGTTTACAGAACTAGGAGGAGATAGTTCAAAGAAATTTTCTTTTTTAGTAACCATGGCAACACCATTCATCAAAATCAAAAACCGATATAAACCAGAAGTCTCTGTCGAGACTGTAGCTCTACTGGTTTGTACTTATCAAAAACCATTGCACTATTTTATGTATCTTTGTGTAGTCTACTTGTGTGCCAACTTATTTTGAAATCAAACTAAAACTGTAGAAGGAGTAGCATTTTAAAGGAATTTCACAGAAAATTCTATTTTTAGTAACCATGGCAACACGGTTCATCGAAATAAAAAACCAATGCACTATTCTATGTATCTTAGTGTAGTCTACTTATGTGCCAAGTTATATTGAAATCAGACCAAAACTGTAGAAGGAGTAGCGTTTTTAAGGAATTTCACAGAAAATTCTATTTTTAGTAACCATGGCAACACGGTTCATCGAAATAAAAAACCGATGCACTATTCTATATATCTTTGTGTAGTCTACTTGTGTGCCAAGTAATACTGAAAACAGACTAAAATTGTAGGAGGAGTAGCGTTTTGAAAAATCGTTTACAGACAGACGGACAGCTAGACAGACAGACAGACGGACGGACGCCGGACGCATTACTATCGCATAAGCTCTTCTGGTCTCTGACCAGTAGAGCTAAAAATTATGTATCTTAGTGTAGTCTACTTGTGTGCCAAATTATTTTGAAATCAAATTGAAACTGTAGGAGGAGTAGCATTTTGAAAAATTGTTTACAGACGGACAGACAGACAGATCAATGATGGATGCAATACTACTGCATAAGCTCTTCTGGTCTCTGACCAGTAGAGCTAACAAGAGGCCCAGGGGCCACATCGCTCACCTGAGCAAATCGGCTAGGAAAATTAAGCACACATCAGATTAGAACTGAAAAGTTTACTGAAGGGGGGAGGGGGGGGGGCTTGAATTTTAATACTACTTGAGAATGCCTTCATATTTAATACTGCATATGACTTTGCTGTTCTTGATCAAAAGATTTCTTAAAAAAAAAAGAAAGCGCCGATGAATTAAAAACATTTTCTTCTTAAATATAACTTCATAATAATTTGAATTTGATTCCCCATTGTTTCCCTCCCTACCCCAAAGGCCATGATTTGAATAACTTAAATCTTCAATACATGAGGATGCTTTAATGTCAATATGACTAAACATAGCTTTTCTGTTCTTGGGATTTTTCCCTTTATTTTCTATTAAAACTTTGATTACACCATTGTGGCCCCACCCTACTTTTGGTGGTTATGATTTGAAAATATTTAATTCTACACTACCCGAAAATACTTCCATATAAATACTGGAATCACTAATCATGGCTTTGCTAGAAAAAAAGATTTTTTTAAATATATCTTAATGTAAAACTTGGATCCCCCAATGTGGCCCCACCCTATCCCTTGGGGTTATGATTTGAACAAACTAGAATATATAGTACATGAGGGTGATTCCACATTAATATCACTAATCATGGCTTTGAAGTACTTGAGAAGACAATTTTTAAAAATTTCCATATCTAGTCCTATGTAAAACTTTGATCAGCCATTTTGGCCCCACCCTAGCACCAGGGGTCATAATTTGAACAAACTTGAATATACACTACCTGAGGATGATTCCACATGAGTTTCATCTTTCCTGGTCCAGTGGTTCTTAAGAAGATTTTTTTAAAAAGATTTTCCCTATATACTCCTTTGTAAAACTTTGATCAGCTATTATGGCCCCACCCTACCCCCCCGGGGTCATGATTTGAACAAACTTGGATCTACACTACCTGAGGATGATTCCACGAGTTTCATCTTTCCTGGCCCAATGGCTCCTGAGAAGAAGATTTTTAAAGAGTTTTTTTTTTATCCCGCTTCAGACAAATTTGTCGATTACTGATTGGATAAAAGCTAATCACATGACGCCCTGAAATTTTCCGTATTACGTCTCCGTTTCCATATTACGTCTCCGTCGAGGCGTAATATGAAAATCGGGCACGCGATTCCGTTTGAAGCGTTGTTATTGTAAATAAAAATGGCGGCTAAGAAACGGTTAACGTAGGTAGTTAAGTTGAATTTCTTGTTACCGTAACGATATTTTATGTTGATTGTTATTGGATTAAAACTAATATTTTCATAATATGCAAAAATATTTTTTTTTATATTGAAAAAGGTCTTCAGCGGGATAAATTCGTTACACAGTCAGTTAGTGACATAATACGGATTCATACAGGGTGTGAAATGGAAATCCGTATTGGGACTCGGCTTCGCCTCGCCCAATACGGATTTCCATTTCACACCCTGTATGAATCCGTATTAGGTCACTAACTGACTGTGTAACTAATAATATATTCCTATGTAAAACTTTGATCAGTCATTGTGGCCCCACCCTACCGCTAGGGCTCATGATTTGAACAAACTTGAATCTTCACTACATGAGGTTGATTCCACATGAGTTTCATCTTTCATGGCCCAGTGGTTCTTTAGAAGAAGATTTTTAAAGAATTTTCCTATATATTTCTATGTAAAACTTTGGTCGGCCATTTTGGCCCCGCCCTTACCCGGGGGTCATGATTTGAACAAACTTGAATCTACACTACATGAGGATGATTCCACTTGAGTTTCATCTGTCTTGGCCCAGTGGTTCTTGAGAAGAAGATTTTTTAAAAATGCCATTAATTTTTCACTAATTCATAATTATATCCCCTTGGAAGAGGGCATGGCCCTTCATTTGAATAAACTTCATGCCCCTTCACCTAAGGATACTTTGTGGCAAGTTTGGTTGAAATTGGCCCTGTGGTTCTTGAGAAGAAGATGAAAATGTGAAAAGTTTGCGACAACGACAACAACGACAACAACAACCACAACGACAGATGACGGACAAATTTTGATCAGAAAAGCTCACTTGAGCCTTCAGCTCAGATGAGCTAAAAACCTTGAATTTACACTACCTGAGGATGCTTCCATATAAGTATGACTCTTCATGGCTTTGCTATTCCTGAGAAGAAGATTTTTAAAGAATTTTTCCTATATTTCTATGTAAAACTTTGGTCAGCCATTGTAACCCCCTCTCTACACCCTGAGGTCATGATTGGAACAAAGTTGAATCTACTTCACCTGACAGGTTGATAACACATGAGTTTCATCAACTGACCAAATGGTTCTGGAAAAGATTTTAAAAGATTTTTCCTATAAATTCCTATGTAAAACTTTGATCCCTGATTGGGATCCTTTGATTTTAGCTCTGCCCTATCCCCAGGGGTCATGATTTAAACAAACTTAAATCTAAACTACCTGAGGATGCTTCAACAGAGTTTCATTTTTCCTGGTCCAATGGTTCTTGAGAGGAAGGTTTTTAAAATATGCCAATAACTTTTTACTTATTCATAACTAATCTCTCCTTTGAATTGGGATCAAGGATGAATGATCAAGGATAATTTGTGTGAAGTTTGGTTAAAATTGGTCCAGTGGTTTTTGAGAAGAAGAAATGTCAAAAGTTTAAGACTACAATGAGAATGACAACAACGACAGACAACAGACATAATTGATAAGAATAGCTCACTTTAGCCTTCGGCTCAGAATTCACAATTTTGGAAGGGGCAGCCTTATTCAACATAACTATATACTTGGTTTGTTTATTTTATGGCCAGGAGCAGAGAAGAAGATTTTAAAAGAAATAATTCATTTTCAATATAAATCTATATAGCCCCGCCTTAGCAATAGAACCCCGACCCTGGTGCTATGAAATTTATAATTTTTGAAGAGGCAGCCTTATTCAACATAAATTTGCACTTGGGTAGTTTATTTCATACCCAGGAGCAGAGAAGAAGATTTTCAAGGAATTTATGCATTTTCACTACATAATCTATATACTGTAAACCAACTTTTATTCGCGACGACTTTATTTCGCGATTTACCAGGGATAAACTAGTTCGCGACAATTAATTTTCGCAATCAAGCCTTTTTGCATCTGTTTTTAAAATAGACAAATATACTATAAGGACCGGTTCGCGGCGAGAAATATTCGCGACGATGAGGCTCTCGCGAACTTCGCGAAAATTTCTCGCACGCGAATAAAAGTTGGTTTACAGTAGTCCCATCCTGCTACTGAAACCCCTGACCCTGAGGCCATGAATTTCACAGTTTTGGAAGAGGAAGTCATTTTCAACATAACTATGCACTTGTTTAGTTTATTTAATGCCCAAGAGCAAAGAAGAAGAATTTCAAAGAATTTATGCATTTTACTATATGATCTATATAGCCCGCCCTGTCGCTGAAACCCCTGACCCTAGGGCCATGAATTTCACAATTTTAGGAAGAGGCAGTCATTTTCAACATAACTATGCACTTGTTACTTTATTTAATACCCAGAAGCAGAAAAGAAGAATTTCAAAGAAATAATGCATTTTCACTTTATAATCTATTTAGCCCCGCCCTGTCACTGAAACCCCTGACCCTGGGGCCATGAATTTCACAATTTTGGTAGAGGACTCAATGCTGATCACAATCATATCAACAGTTTGACTGCTTAATGTTCATGAATAGAGAAGAAGATTTTTATAGATTGCACTAATTTTAGTGGTTTTGGCCCCACCCATCCCCAGGTAGACAGGGACCATGAAATTCATAATTTTTGTTCCCCTTCACCCATAGATGCTATATGCCAAATTTGGTTGAAATTGGTCCAGTGGTTTCAGAGAAGAAGATGAAAATGTTCAAATGTTAATACACGACAAATGATGGATGACGGCGGATGAAAACGATAGCAATAGGTTACCTGAGTTTACTGAGGTGACCTAAAACTCACTTAAAATTACATCTCCCAAGCCTAGATAATGAGGAAAATTTGAATTTTATAAGAGACAATTACAGTTTGACTCAATTGGAAGTTACCTACCTTTCACTTTCAACCTAACAGTTCTTTGATCTTCATCAATTCTATTACTGGCAATACATGTGTAGTTTCCTGAGTGTATGCTTTTGACTTTCAGAATTTTAAGCACTGTGCAGTTTTTCTCACAGCTCAGCTGGTTGACACCCAAGTCTTGCAAGTGTTGACCATTCTTTCTCCATGTGTATTTAATGTTTTCTTTTGGATCCGACATAGCAAAACAAGAAAACATGACATCTGTGCCTTCATCAACAGTTTTCTCATTGATCCAGCCTATTATTTTGGTTTTATCTTTAATAGAAATTAAGAAGTATTCATGAAGACAAACAAATAATTCAGTTGTATGAACAAAAATATAGTAAAAATTAATTAGATTTGTCCAAAAGAGACAAATTCATTATCCTTGTATAAAATATGATAAATTAAATGATCTTGTAGGAAAACAAGTGATTATTTTTCCAATTTAACATTTTGGTCTTTTGAGTGATAACCTTATATATTTTATGCAATGACAGCTAGTGCATGAGCACTGCAGTCCAAACTATTCTAAAGTTATTGATTGTGAGAAATCTACAAGGGTTGTTAACAAGAGGCCCATTGGCCACATCACTCACATGAGTACCTTTGGCCATGCTATTCTTTGCCAGATTTCCCCATAGTAATACGTAATGTGACCCCACCCTACCCCCTTGGGTCATAATTTGGAGAAAATCTAAACTACCCCAGGATGCTTCCACATAAGTTTCAGGTTTTCTGGTCCAGTGGTTCTTGAGAAGACTTTGATTCTTCCTATATATTTCATTGTAAAACTTTGATTCCCTATTGTGCCCCCCCCCCCTACCCCCAGGGTTCATGTTTTTAACAAGTTAGAATCTACACAGCAGCATGCTTCCACATAAGTTTCAGCTTTTCTGGCCAAGTGGTTCTTAAGAAGAAGATTTTTCCTACATATTTCAAATGTAAAACTTGGATTCCCTATTATGGCCCATCCTACCCACGGAGGTCATAATTTGAACAATTTTACTTTACATATGGATGCTTCATCATAAGTTTCAGCTTTTCTGGCCTAGAGGTTCTTGAGAAGATTTTCAAAGTTTTTTCCTTTACCGGTATACTTCAATGTTAAAATTGTTTTTCCTATTGTGGCCCCGCCCTTACCCCAGAGGGTCATTATTTGAATAATTTAGAATCTACACTACTTAAGAATACTTCCACATAGGTTTCAGCTTTTCTGGGGCTCAGTGGTTCTTGAGATGAAGATTTTTCAAGATTTTTCCTATATACTGTATCCGGGTTATTTTCGCCCCGTGTTATTTTCACCCTTTCACACTTGCAAACAATTTTGCCCCGTTTTAAATTCACCCAGTCGTAGTTTTGTTTAAGAAATTATACTGTATTCTTTGAATTGGCCCCGTTTTAAATTCGCCCAAATGATAGTAGGGAGAAAGGGGCGAAAATAAAACGGGGGCGAAAATTTCCCTGTATACAGTATTTCAATATTGTGGCCTGCCCTACCCATGTCGGATATGATTTTTTGAGAAGCCCAAGGGCCTTGAATGGCTCTTTTTATAAATTATACATTTTATCACTTCTTTTCGAAGCCTCTAATTATCCTGAATATATAAACAAGAGGCCCATGGGCCTTATAGGTCACCTGAGCATTATTCAACAACTTTCCAGTGATTGAATTTGATCCATGTTTTAAGCCAGATGCTATAGCATTTACAATTTGGTCATCATAACTATACACTTAGCAGTTCCTTAGTTTGGTTACTTAATACCCATAGCCAGGGTAGGGGAACAAAAAATGCATTTCAACAAATCAGTAATATTCAGCAATAATGAGTAGTGCCGCTACCACACATGAACCCTGGACTCTTAGGCCTAGATCCACACATTGTACAATATTTGGAAAGGCATTCATGCTTTTCAGAAATATTTGATTAGTACAAAGGAGCACATTTCAAACAATTCATTCATTTTCAGTATATAAGTACAGCCCCCACCCCACCCCCCCCCCCCCCCTCTATGGTACAACTGACCGTGGGGCCTTGAAATTTACAATTCTTGAAGATTAGGGCCCTTGCTCATAACTATATAGGTAGTTCATCTGCTTAAAACCTAGGTGCAAAGAAGAAAATATTCAAAGATTTAATGTTTTTTTTCACTATACATGTATAATCAATATAGCCCCCCCCCCCCCCCCCTAACACCAGAACTCCTGACCCTGGGGCCATAATATTCACAAGTTTGGTAGAGGCACTCTTGCTTATCATAACTATGTACTTAGTTAGTTTATATAAAATCTAGGAGCAGAGAAGAAGATTTTCAAAGAATTCATGTATTTTCACTATATAATCAATAGAGCCCTGCCCTAACACAAGAACCCCTGACCCTGGGGCCATAAAATTCACAATTTTGGTAGAGGCACTCTTGTTCATCATATCTATGTACTTAGTTAGTTTATTTAATACCCAGGAGCAAAGAAGAAGATTTTCAAAGAATTCATGTATTTTCTCTATATAATCAATAGAGCCCCGTCCTAACATAAGAACCCCTGACCTTGGGGCCAAAAAATTCACAATTTTGGTAGAGACACTCTTGCTCATCATAACTATGTACTTAGTTAGTTTATTTAATACCCAGGAGCAAAGAAGAAGATTTTCAAAGAATTCATGTATTTTCTCTATATAATCAATAGAGCCCCGCCCTAACACCAGAACCCCTGACCCTGGGGCCATAAATTTCACAAATTTGGTAGAGGCACTCTTGCTCATCATAACTATGTACTTAGTTAGTTTATTTAATACCCAGGAGCAAAGAAGAAGATTTTCAAAGAATTCATGTATTTTCTCTATATAATCAATAGAGCTCCGCCCTAACACAAGAACCCCTGACCTTGGGGCCATGAAATTCACAATTTTGGTAGAGGCACTCTTGCTCATCATAACTATGTACTTAGTTAGTTTATTTAATACCCAGGAGCAAAGAAGAAGATTTTCAAAGAATTCATGTATTTTCTCTATATAATCAATAGAGCCCCGCCCTAACACAAGAACCCCTGACCCTGGGGCCATAAAATTCACAATTTTGGTAGAGGCACTCTTGCTCATCATAACTATGTACTTAGTTAGTTTATTTAATACCCAGGAGCAAAGAAGAAGATTTTCAAAGAATTCATGTATTTTCACTATATAATCAATAGAGCCCCGCCCTAACACCACAACGCCTGACCCTGGGGCCATAAAATTCACAATTTTGGTAGAGACACTCTTACTGATCTTAGCTATGCACTTAGTTAGTCTATTTAATACCCAGGAGCAGAGAAGAAGATTTTTGAATTCATGTATTTTCTCTATATAATCAATAGAGTCCCGCCCTAACATCAGAACCCCTGACCTTGGGGCCATAAAATTCACAATTTTGGTAGAGACACTCTTGCTCATCATAACTATGTACTTAGTTAGTTTATTTAATACCCAGGAGCAAAGAAGAAGATTTTCAAAGAAATAATGCATTTTCACTATATACCTTTTAGCCCCACCCTAGCACAAGTACCCCTGACCCCAGGGCCATGAATTTCACAATTTTGGTAGAGGACTCAATGCTGATTACAATCATGCAAACAGTTTGACTGCTTGATGTCCAGGAGTAAAGAAGATTTTTAAAGATTGCATTAATTTTAGTGGTTTTGGCCCCACCCCCCAGGCCTCAGGGGGGCAGGGATCATGAAATTCACAATTTTTGTTCCCCTTCACCCATAGATGCCTTGTGCCAAATTTGGTTGAAATTGGTTCAGTGGTTGCAGAGAAGAAGCTGAAAATGTTCAAATGTTAACACACGACGCACGACGAAGGACGAACGACGCACGACGACGGACGAAAACAGATGGCAATAGGTCACCTGAGTTTACTCAGGTGACCTAATAAAACCTTGAAATTGCAAAAGTAGGCCATCATGACTTGCGTACATTTTGGTTTAAGCACTCTGAGAGCCCAGGATAATCAACTGGCAAAGTGTGATGATGCTAAGCCCCTTATTGATATTATCCGAGGACTAATTGACAATTAGTTTAATGATTCTAAGCAAATTGGTTCCTGAGATATTTAAATATAGCTTTAAAATGTCAAAAGTAGGTCACTGTGACCTACTTTTTGGTTGACTATCTCCGAAAACCTAAGATGCATCAACTGACAAAGTTTAATGATTCTAAGCCAATAAGTACAAGTGATTCTTAAAAATAGCTATAAAATTTCAAAAGTAGGTCACAGTGACCTACTTTTTCATCAACTTTCTCCGAAAACCCAAGATATATCAACTGATGAAGTTTTGATGATTCTAAGCCATTAAGTACCCGAGGTACTTATATATAGCCATAAAATGTCAAAAGTAGGTCATTGCAGTGACCTTCTTTTTGGTCAATATTCTCCAAAGATCCAAGATGCATCAACTGACAAAGTTTTATGATTCTAAGCCAATAAGTACCTACGAATATTTGAATATAGCCATAATATTTCAAAAGTAGGTCACAGTGACCTACTTTTTGGTCAACAATCTCCAAAAACCCAAGATGCATCAACTGACAAAGTTTTATGATTCTATAAGCTTATAAGTACCTGAGTTACTTTAACGAAGTCATAAAATGTAATAAGTAGGTCACGGTGACCAACTTTTTGGTCAACAATCTCTGAAAAGCCAAGATGCATCTGTAGTAGATGTATATTTTATTAAATAATTTAATAAATGATAAATAAATTTAAGATAGTTAAAAAAATTAAAATCTTAAGTCTTTCTATTACTTATATTATGAAGTGTTACCACCCATCCCTCTTGATCCACCGATACATTTCACACAGACATTTCATTGGTTGTAGATTTGCATTCTATTGGTCAAGAGTTTTACATTGTCAGTGATTATTACTCAGTTTGAAAGATCTCAGAGTCTTAGTCATGTAGAGAGCTAGATCTGGTGAATTACTGAATTATTTGAAATCTACAATATTTATATTCTTGACATTTTCTGGACAGAGACATGTAAGTACTAATATTTTAACCTTTTATATTAATTGATTAGAATGTGATATACATGAGAAACTACGAATTTGATACTTGGTAAAAATTATGTGTATAGAATATTTTATGTCTATGATTAGAT
>NW_026932201.1:0-51344 GCF_032062105.1 Saccostrea cuccullata | reverse complement strand
TTATAAATCTGAAACTTCTATATTCTTGCTGAACATCTTAAATGAAGGTTTATCAATTAGAATTAAAATCAGATATCGTTTTGTGTACCATATCTTACAAGGGAATGTTTCTCGGCAGGATATTACGTACATGGAGAACTTAAAACGCTTTGAAGATAAATATCAACATGGTTTAGTTTTTATTGACAAACAACTTGCAGCATTGACACATATAAAAAATTTAAAGGTGTAAATCTTCTTGCAGGCCTTTTTAAACAACATTTGAAAAAATGCACGTCCCTCCATGTCCGAACTCCTTTTTAGACGATGATAGAGGTATAAGTGGAACAATAATTCTGGGTAGATATTGAGTCGCTTGTTGTAAATTTATAAAGAGCGAAATTAAAAGTCTAAATTTATTTTTGATTGCTAGGGTTTATCAACCTTGCTACTCCTATACTACATTATACCTGTATTAATCAGCAAAACCACTCAAAGCCCACTGTCACCATGCATACCCATTGCGAGCTCAATTTTCAGAAATTTAAGGTATAAAAATCATAAACGTATTTTCATTTACAACTAAGACCATGTAAATTCCACTTTAATTTTGGTGCTGTTTTGTGAAATTTAATCATTGGTAGAGGGGATAATGTTACTCATAACCATTAGAACCCCTTCTGTTAAATATCATTGGCAAGGAGAAAAAAAAAAATGAAATGTACTTATTTCGACAATTAAGCCAGGCTTTCAATACTTTCAATACTTTGGTTGTAATAAAAACCGTAACTCAACGAACAAATGCTTTGGTCGACATTTATGTTATTGGATTCAATATGAATTCAATCCTTTTTTTATTCCTATTTTGCTATATTGATTGTTATTTACACTGTCTATCCCTTCACAGAATTTGCCCCTGTACATATTGGACTAGACAGCTATGTTAAGTACGGCTCCGTGTAAAAATCATGCAGACACTTACAGAAAAGGTGATTCATCGACCATCTTCAAATTCAATAAAATTGGGTTTAATATATTCATTTGGGTCTAAAATGAATATAAACAGTTGACTTTGTTATAATTCTTCTTTTTTTCATATAGCCAGGGATAAAGTACTTGAGGTGTAATTTTGTATAGATAGTGTGCAAATAATGCCTATTTCAGAGAAGAATATCTTTAAAACCCAAGAAGATGTACAAAAACTTAATACATAATTCAAGTGAACATGGAAGGCTCAATAAAAATTTACTTTAATATTTTTGTGCAAACGAAGTATTGAAAAGATGCAAGGTGTTTAAAATCGAGAATTTGTCAAGATTCTTCAAATGAGTTATCTCCCTTTGCAATTTTACATAGGTGGCGCTAGTAAAAAAAATGGCAGCCTCCATTGTTAGGTGTACGCTGCAAAGTTATTTTGATGCATCCTGTGATGTTTATTGCAAAAATATGTGTGAAGTGACATAAATTGGTTGAAAGGATTCTACAAGAACAGATTAGGCATAGTTTTCGGGCAAAAGTATTGCCAATAAGCCATGTGTCGTGTTGATTAGTATATTGACCTTGTTGACGTTCTCCCGAAATGGTACTCGCCTACTGACACCGATGTGATCTATCTCAGAAGTTTAAATTCAACGGTAATCCACCAGAGTCCTAGAGTAAACTCTCAGAGAGGGGTGGCAGTCCGATTTTGTCAGCTTACTCGACTTGGAGAGGGAAGATAATTTACATTTGGACAGTTACATTTGACCAGGTAAGATCAGGTCCAGAACAATGCAGAACAATTTCTTAATTAAGATAATTAATTTTGTAGCTTGAAATAGCTATGTAGCTTTAATATGTTGACGGTGCGACCGCTAGGATGAAAGCATATACTTATCCATTTTCATTTAGATTAGACATGTAAATCTGCACGTGACATTCGGTGCGTATTAGATTCTGACCTCATATGACGTCGTTTGTATGTTGCTTTAGCAAACCGAAGCCTGAACAAGGCTGATTTCAATCAGTTTATGACTATCTTTCTGCAATAAACAAATAAATTCATTAAATCAAGACAACTTTATTATTCGTTTAACTTTCGTTGTTATTCCCGCGAGAATGTTGCTTTAGAGTTTGTGTAAAGTGATGCATTGTGGGTCTAAATTACTGCGGTAAAAAATTCTTTGGAATGAATGTGCAGTAGTCTGAATTTTCTCTTTGCCCAGGCATTGTCATCAGAGCTCGCAGTTACGTGCATCGCTTTGCGACCCTTGCTGCACTTGCCTATTAATCTATTCAAAATAGCTTGGTAAAGCTTTTTATATGCAGTCAAAAGTATTTCACAAGTCCTATATGACAATGTATTATGAGTCTTTAATAAAAAGGAAAAATCATAGATACTTGTAGTATTGCAGCTGTTGAATACTTTTAATTAAGCAAAAGACGAATTTCCATTTTCTTAAGAGCTCAGGTACACTGCCGTTAATGGAAGGTAATTTTCAGCACAATGTTTTTGTCTCTACTCTAGCATTCTACAATTAATTGAATGAGTCCCCAAGCATGACAGTCTACTATTTGTTAACACAAATCAGAAACGACACACGGTTTTCGTCGATTTACTGCATACTTTATTTACTTCATCATAAAAAACAATAGAGTTTCTTTTTTACTTTATACAGCCAAAATTGAAAGATTAGTTTCCAAAGACACTGCTCGATGCTCACATTTAAAATTGTAGTTTTAGATGATAAATACAGTGAACTTTCAGATATCTGGATGCCAGATATCCGAATGCTTCAGTATTCAGACGATTTTTCATCGGAACGAAAATTTTTACGTTGTTTTGTCTTGTGTAACTGGTAATCCAGGTATCGGACGCTTCACATATCCGGACAAATTGATTAGGAACCAAAGCGTCCGGATAAATGAGGTACCACTGTAGTTGCTTCCAATACGTACCGAACAAACCTTGTGACGTCTGCATGTCTTTATACTTTTGATATTTGATTGAGGGGTTAAATGATAATTGTGCACCTTGTGCTGCTGTTTAAAACTATGTAAAGAAAACTGATAGCCAATTTACATGCAAATTTAAGCTGATGTGTCATCAGATAATCTTGTCGTCTAGACCTGTATAAGTTACTGTGCACTCCCCTATGTGCGATGAGGCATGAATAAGTATGATGGTATGATTAAGGCAGTGTTTGAAATAACTGTTGCTCAACCGCCTGAGATGCACAAATTTTGTCACAGGCAAACAGATTTGTAACAGATTACAGATTTGACACCCGACTGAAGATGAAAAACTTTTCAAAAACTTGACCTTGGTCATGACTTTTGAATGAAAAATAAAGGGCTTTCCTCATTGGGATTCAAAACCAAGGCACACATGGATCTTAAAAAATAGATAGAAAACTGGTTTAAGTAACAATCTTTTAAAATCTTCTCAAAAACAGCAGAGTGGTGATATGGAAGCATTCTCTGGTGATGTAGTGTATAAATAAATTGGTTAAGTTAAACCCCCCTTTGGGTAGGATGGGGCCACAATGGGGATCAAAGTTTCACATTGCAATATATAGGGGAGAATCGTCCCTAGAACAGCAAAGCCATGGTTAATATTGTACTGATATGGAAGTCATTGGAAGAAGCCTCAAGTAATGTAGATTCTGTTTAAATTTTACTATAGTTAAAACTGGAGACATATTGCAAATGATGAAAAATACACTAGTAGAAAAGATATTTCACAAACAGCAAAACTCGTTTACTACGAACACGGATATAGCGAATTCACGGATATAGCGAAGTTATTTTAGATCCCCAGCTATATGAATTTAACAAATTCCTTATATGGATATAACGAGTAATTGATGTAGCAAAGTAATTTCATAGGTCCCGGTGACTTTGTTATAACTTTGTTTTACTGTATTTTATTTCATAAATTAGTATTATTGTTTTTTAGATGAATTAACCCCATTTTATTTTCACAGAATGTATGCGATGGACTGCATCATGGTTTTGAAGGAAAAGGTTATACTATTTATTACAGACAGCAAGAAAACATCATTGAACACCACCAACTAATAAGACTCCAAAGGTGGGAGAATATATGTCATGCAACCATTTATAGATTTTTAATGAAATTACTGCATTATATAAACTTGATATTCCATGTAAAGTAATTTATAAAATCAAAATAACCATTTAGTACCTTAATAATAATGTAGCATAACCTAAAGAATTCTAAATTGATGAATGATAAGTACATACATGTATATTGTAATTATTATTTTAGGAATAATGGAAAATAAGATATTTAAAGCTGTCAAAAAGCAGAGATTAGAGTTCAGTGGATTCCATGATGGTACTTTGGATAATGTTAATCAGGCAGCAATTCTCTTCCCAAGGATCTTGAGTGCTTTTCGAAGAGGCTAATAAACAAAGGACAGTCACTTACTACAGAAGAGAAGCAGGGGAGATTAGTGATATTCTGAGTGGCATGACTGCACCTTACAAAGATGTAAAACTTTAAAAATTGTGTTTACATATACAATGATTATATGATGTGTATCTAGTAATCAATATTAATATGATTAATATTTTCAAATGTTTTTTTACATTTTACTGTTCATTAATGAAAAAAAATCTTGTGTTGTTTTTGAATTTGGAAATGTAAAGGAATTTATTTTAAACTGTAAACTGATATTCTTACATGTAAACATGTACTGGCGTGTGTACATGGTGTATATATTGGACTCTGACAAAAGATGATGCTACTTCTTTTTTGGTGAAATTATTAATCACAATGATTTTTATGCACATGATTTTTTTTAAATATTCCATAGGCCTATAGGGTATGGTATCTATGAAACCTATTCAGCCTTTTTGTTTGGCTATTTTTTTAAATCATAGATATATTTTATTTTCTTGATAACTGAATTCCTCAAAAAATGATATTTTGGTTTTTTTTGTCAACATGAATTATCTCCCCCTTTCAGCTTGAAATTAGAAATAATACTGTAGATATAGATATAATTTGATTAATGAAAATAAATAATTGTGTTGTATTTGGTTTTGGAACTATAAAGAAATTGTTTTGAAATGCTATTTATAATTTAACATGCATATAAAATATATACATGACATTTATTTGACCGTGAAGAAAAAGTGAATTTCCCATTTTTTGTATAAAACTCTTCAATGGCTTTTGGAAATTAATAATCAATTGCACAAAAATGTCTTTAATATTTTATTTGCCATAAGGTATGGTGTCTAGTAAATAAACACTGCCTTTCTGTTTGGCTGTAGTGTATTTTTTCTTTAAATTTTTTATCATATAGCTGAATTTAGCTGTAAATCCTTTAAAAAATTGAAAATTTCAGTTTTTCTCTAAATGGATTATCTCCCCTTTTCAGCTTAAAATTAAAAACTATTACTGGACGTGGTAATATTTGGATTAATTAAGAAAAGTAAATAATTTAATTGTATTTGAAAATGGAAATATAAAAAAATGGTTTTGAAATGCCATTTATTTTTTACATGCAAACATATATGGCATATATTGGACTGTGACAAAAAAAGTGAAATTACCATATTTGTACAAAATTCATCAGTTGTTTTGGGAAATTAATAATCACTTGCACAAAAATGTTTTAATAATTTTATTGAATTTAGACTATAGTCTCTATGAAACTAGTATGGCTTTTTAGTTTGGCTGTGGGGTTTTTAGAAATTTTTGATAGATATAAATCCTAAAAAATGGATATTTTACATTTTTGCCAATATGGATTATCTCCCCTTTTTAGCTTAAAATTAGAACACATTACTGGTCATAGAAATATTTTGACTAGATATGGATAGTAACTACTTATGCTGTATTTTAATAAGAAATAAACATAAATGAGTTTTATTGTTTAGTTTTCTTTTCATTTAATCTTCATTATTGGTATTTTTGCCTGTTTTTAGAGGAAATTTCAGCCATTTTTTGACTAAAACAGTTTATCGGTTGCCATGGATACCAATGGCAGAATTAAAAAAAAAATTATAATTTTTTTTTGGAGTATCTTAGCATACTCTACCAACATGCAAAGTTTGAAGAAATTCTGAAACCCCCCATGAATCACCCTCTGCATGATTTTTACACGGAGCCGTACTTAAAACGCGAAATGTAATAACAACGCGAAATGTAATAAACATGGATTATTACCTTTGCGTTATTACATTTTGCGTCGAGATAAACACAAAATGTAATAACGCAAAATGTAATAACATGATTTTTAGATTATTACATTATGCGTTATTACATTTTGGGTCGAGATCAACGCAAAAATTTAATAACGTGCTTTTTTTGGTTACATTTTGCGTTATTTTATTTTTGCTCAGAAGACAACGCAAAATGTAATGAAAAAATATGTAATAAAACATAATATAATTAATTTTTTGATTGCGTTTAACAATTTAAATATATATATGGGTAACCAACATGGGAAACACGCTGTAAAATATTTAGAACTAAAACAATGAGACCAACGTTAGGGCTTTTACGGACATAAATACATCTAAATGTATCGTTTTTCTGACTCTGATTTTAGTTATATTGAATACACTGTACTTGATTATACAGTATCAATTTAACTTTGATTGGCATATTTTTTGATAGTCTTATTAAATTTCTTACCAATAACACATATTTAATTACCAAAAATTGACCATAGGTTCATTAAAAGCTCTTGATATGCACGTTCGGCATGTAAACATTGGTTAACAAATTAGAAGTGTATGTGTGTATCAAGCGAGGCGGGGCAGGAATAGGTTGGGATGTTTACTTCGTATGTTTATTTTTGCATTGTTGTGGACATGCAGAAACAATCCATTTTATTATAGGATGGAAAGAAAGAGAGAGATAGAATTTTGCTTTTGCTTGTTTACAATGCTGGAGATTTGCATGGAACAGTATGGTATCATTATTGTCAATAAACCCAAATAAACGCAATTGTCAATAAACAAAACCAAAAGCACACTGATCATACCCACCCTCCACAACCCTACCCACAGATGCACGTTTCTTATTTGCAACACCTATAATTTGAATACATTTATTAAACTGATTTTAAATATATGTAGCTAATTAAATCAATATATGATAAAATTTATTAATGTAAGAAATTGCATATATCTATTTTTTCCTTTTGTTTTATTTTCTTTTCATTGGCCACTACACTATTGTAAAATGTACTCAATATGGCTGACGAAAAAAGTGTGTTATTGCATTTTGCGTTCCTGTCTTTTGCTTAATCTCGACGCAAAATGTAACAACGCAAAATGTAATAATCCAAAAATCGTGTTATAACATTTTACGTTATTACATTTTGCGTTGATCTCGACCCAAAATGTAATAATGCTCAAAAGTGTATTGTTACATTTAGCGTTATTGCATTCTGCGTCGAGATCAACGCAAAATGTAATAACGCAAAATGTAATAATCCAGGTTTATTACATTTCGCGTTGTTATTACATTTCGCGTTGTAACAAAGCTACATGTAGTGATCTCATGTACTGTTACAAAATTCATTTTTGAGAATTCAGGGAAAGTTGTACTGGACAACAGGCTTTATGAAAATGCATTGCTCTTGAATTATGCTAAAACAGGCTTCTTTGACAATAGCTAAAGCAGAAATTGAAATATGAGCATAGTCCTTGATCCAAAATTGAAACATGTTTGATAAGAAACAGATCTTTTATCATGTAATTGCATATTTTGGATCAGAGGGATGTACTCTAGATGAAAAGTTGTAAGAAATACTTCAACTTGCTCATTTGTAAAGAAATATACAGGATCTGGTAAAAAATATCGCATTTCATAACGTCATGATCCTTGACAAAAATGAAAATTACGTCATGTACAAAACATATACCTTCACTAAGCGTCCAAGAGATAAATGGTGCATTGTCAACAATTTTTTTTTTTAACATTTCTAAAAGAGGCAATTTTTTTTAACATTTCTAAAAGAGGCAATTGCTCTTTTCTCGGGTAATTAATATAATATGTTAGACGGCGTTACCATAAGTGAGGGCGGAGCCGTGAAGAGATAATTGCTAAATTTTATTGTATTATGATAAATCAGTTAAATTCTGAAATTGTACATCAGTGTCAGAAAATTAAAACAAAGAACTGAGTTCTTTTGAAAAAAAATCCTTTCGTTTACTTAATTACTTTTCTTTCAAATAATGCAATTTAAGGGTTTAATAAATCTGAGAACTATTAGATGTTTCATCATGATACGAAGGGTTGAGCGGAAGCCCATTGAGGAAATGTCAAAAATATTTATAAATTCGATTTAATAAATTACAAATTTTGTAATAACGAATTAAATTCGTTATAACAATTTTTTTGATAATATTTTTAATGAATTAAATCTGTTTCAACAAATCACGAATTCAAAAATTTGTTAATACGTATTAAACTCGTTTTAACAAATTCTAAAACTTGCTATAACAAATTGAATTCGTTTAAACGAATTCTTTTACTTGTTATAACGAAGTAAATTCGTTAAAACAAATTCGACAAATCGAATTCAAATAAAGGCCCTGATTGTTGAACTTTTATAAACGAATTTAATTTGTTATAACTAATTTCCGAATTCCTTTAAACGTATTTAATTCGTGACAACAAATTTAAGAAATTGTTATATTGATGTTAATCTGTTATAACAAATTTTGGAATTTTTTTTATAACGAATTCAACAAATTTGTTATAACAGATTAAAATTGTTATAACAAATTCAAAGAAATAATTATCTGAAGAAAAAACTTTGAAATTAAAAGTTTTTTTTCTGGTATCTTTGTCGTTCAAGCGTATTCAAGACTTAGTTAATTTATAATTTCAAAACCACAACTTGTGATTAATGGGGTACACTTCTGAGAAGTCATGAATAGAATATCAATTTTATCGATGTCAAGCAAGAATTATAAATATTTGCGTCATATTTTTTTTTATAATTAAGCACATCATACAGGATAGAAAACTATATTGATATGCTTGATGTGTATAAAATTTGAGTACTGTAGTGTACGTATAGGTATATATACATTGACAACATGCACTGTAACATTGAAGTCATATAACTTTATGCATATTTAAATGTATTTACTGATACATGTAGACTTAACAGCTATACTTCTTCAGACTGTACATCCTACATTGTTTAACTTAGTTTTTCCTGATATTATCAGTAAAATTTTTGAGGTCAGAAGATCATAATCAAGAAAAAATGTAAATATTCTTTTACAGTATCTTTTACAGCATTTTCTTTAAGTAAATAATATAAGGCTACTATAAGTTTTTTTGTCCCCCGCTTGAAAAGTGGGGGATATTAATTTGGGTTTGTCCGTCCGTCCGTCTGTCCGTCCGTCCGTCTTTCTGTCTGTCTGTAACGCTTTCGTTTCCACACGATATCTCGAGAACCCTTTGAGCTTTTGCAATGAAATTTAGCATAGCAACTCCCTATGGACTAAAGAAGACCCCTATTGATTTTGAGGTCAAGAGGTCAAAGGTCAAGGTCGTAAATAAGCAAATTCTGTCTGTTAAAACACCTTCGTTTCCACACGATATCTCTAGAACCATTTGAGCTATTGCAATGAAATTTTATATAGCAACTCCCTGTGGCCTAAGGAAGACCCCTATTGATTTTGAGGTCAAAAGGTCAACGTTCAAGGTCGAAAATTTATACATTCTGTCTGTGTGTAACACTATCATTTCCGGGCGATATTTCAGGAAGATTTTGAGCTTATGCAATGTAATTTTATACCAAAACTCCCTAGGACCTCTCTCGCCCCTCTCAAAGTGGCCCGCCCCGTTTGTTTTATTAGAATTTACATGTCGCTATTTTTATCGCAGGGGTATGAGGCGAGTTACTGCGTATAAAACAGGTTCTCGGCGGACTTTATGTTCTTGTTACATCTATTAGAACTGTTTAATAAAGGCTAAATAAATCAAACACCATGGATTGTGTAAAATTTTGAGAATACCGAACATGAATATATACATGTATGTGACTTCAGTTCTGCATATACTTCAAACTGAGTAAAGAGATTCCGTGGTCTAGTGGTTATGTCTCTCGCTTCACATGTGAGAGGTCCCGGGATCGAATCCCGGTC
Source organism: Saccostrea cuccullata (assembly GCF_032062105.1). Classification (NCBI taxonomy): domain Eukaryota; kingdom Metazoa; phylum Mollusca; class Bivalvia; order Ostreida; family Ostreidae; genus Saccostrea; species Saccostrea cuccullata. Next base: position 41,234 of record NW_026932201.1, on the reverse strand, counting down.
GCTCCTTCTTCCTTTTTTTTTTTACTAAATGATAGTATTCAGCATGTGAAATGAAAAATTTATGAGGTTATAAAATCATCATTACAGTGTGATAAATATTCCATATAAAAAGAATCTTCTATACACATAATAAAGAATAAGCAATCAAATCTTTATATGCATATTGACATACATGTATTTTATTTGCTTCAGTTTACATGTATACATTTAATAATTCTACAAATTCAGTCAGGGGGATCCGACTTTTTCCCTAAGCGGGGGACACGAATTCTCTGAATTAGCTTGTTTAAATCACTACCTAGTTTGTTTGGTATGCCAGGCCATGAATGACAGTTGGAAATGTGGGATAATTAAGAAAAATCGAGCAATACCTAGCAAAGTAGCCAGTCACCTAATTTGACTAATACCTTTATATTGTCCCCCGCTTGAAAAGTGGGGGATATTAATTTGGGTTTGTCCGTCCGTCCGTGTTTACGAGAGTGCATTTATTGGGTATTTTTCATGCCAAGATTGTACTTATTGGGTACTTTTTGCTTATTGGGTATACCCAATAAGAAGTGTCGCTGAATATGCTTAAAACACCCTAATTGGGTATTTGCAGGTTAGTACCCAAGAAAACTTGGACACGACGATTTGTCCAAAAAAGTGTCCAAAAAAGTTGCTTTCACGGACGCACCGTGTTTTGTTGTTTCAGTTTTACATTCGGAACTCTAAATTCCCGAGAGTTCCGAAAATCAACTTCCGTTGATCCTGATCATAACAACGTTTGTTTTCATGGAAAAAAAAATATGGCGACTAAGAAACACTTAATGTCAACAAGATTTTTTGATTGACAAGAGAAAAGGTAAGTTTATTCGATTAATATTTATCCATTGCTGGGTTCTTGTTTAAGGAAAATAGATTTTAATGTAATTTTGAAAACAATTGTGCACAAAATAAAAATAGATATATCGGAACAATTAATCCTAAGTTGCACTTGTTTCTATTTTGAATTTTCTCTGTCTTTTTAACTCTCTTGAGGGCGAGAAGTATTTAGTAAATGATCGTATATTGTTAGATAATCTTTAATAAATCGAAAGTGTTTATTATTTAATTTTATATCATAACCAACTAAGTATGTTCTGACAATGTATATTGGAAAGGGAAATGAAAATTTTAACAATCGTTTGTTCATAAATCAGCTGTAAATTATCGGTTCATGTAGACAGTATTACAATCGCAAAGTGAGCTGAGATGATGATAAATGGGATAATTGACACAACTAAATAATTGTATGTAAGTTTATCTCACCTGATATGTAACTTAAGAGATTCATTATATTACTGAAAAACTTTCAGTCAAAACTGTGAAAGTTCTGTCTTTGATTTTGACTGAGTGTCTGCTTTATTTTGATTTTTTTTTTAAATTATTGTTTTTGTCATTTGTTTTAATTAATTTAAAACAATACTGAAATTGATATAGGGCTACTATAACTATTTCACATGATGGGTCATGGTGTGTAATTAGCATCGCGCTACACCCGGGGTTTCCATTTTTTGAGGATGGGGGTAGTGGTTTTCTGCACTGAGGAATCCCCTTGGGCTATTAGGAATTTTAAAATACACATGTAATACATGAAAAGCACAACCGGTATTTTCACTTTTTTTTGCTATTAAATTCCCTAATACAGTGAGGTTGCCGTTATCGAATCACTTAGTAAATTTGCTTGGATATTTCCTACCTGAGTTTGAGTTAAATTCATTTTACAACATTGTTTGGTGGTACTATGTTTTACTTATAACATCATATATATTTCCCCAGTAACCACTGATTAAATAAAAAATTATCGCTGTACTTGTGTTAACGATGACAGTATGTTTTCTCCTTTACCGGTGTAAAGACGAATAATGACCCCCATCGAATAATGACCGGGGGTCATTTTTCGACAGCGAAAAATGACCCCCGGTCATTATTCGACGTAGAAAAATGACCCTTTTGCCCGTAGAAAAAGTGTCACTTCCTCAAAAATTTGCAGAACCCACGTGAAGAAAAATGACCCCCGTAGAAAAATGACCCCCTGTAGATTAAAGCTAAAATTTTTAGGGAGCAAAAAAAAAAAATTGGATAAAGAAGCATATTGGCCAAAATGCTCACCTGAGCTTATTGGGAATAAACTGATGATATGTTGATCTCATAACATTATACAATTATAGCTATATTTTAAGGTAAATGCAATGATTCAGAATCTAAAGGAGTAAAAGATTTATCAAGCCTTAAGGGTTAGGTGAACATTGTTTTTTGATGGTGGAAATCATCGAACTGACAGAAAAAATCAGCAGTATTGTATATTATTATATCCTCCGCTTGAAAAGCGGGAGGGTATATAGTGATTTGGATGTCCGTCCGTCCGTCTGTTACGCTTTGAGGTATCCATCTCTTATCCGCAAATCCTCATATATAAAAAGATGTTTTTGTGAAACAGGTATGCCCCTGTATGGCAACATAGCGAAGATTAAACTTTTCTTAAATGCAATTTAAATTCATTGTTATCCAAAGTAGGGTCTTCTCACATGAAATACAACTACAAAATAGGAAAGCCCTAGCACCACTTGTTCAAAAGTAATGGCTAAGGATAAGTTTTTGAAAGGTAGGTCAAACTCAAAGGTCAAAGTTGATGATTTCTTAAGAAAATGTTTAATGTAACAAGGATTACATATGTGAAGTATGAATACCCTAGCCCTTACCGTTCAAAAGTTATGGCCAAGGTAAAAAAAAATCATAAGTACGGAAAACTCCAAGGTCAAGGTCAAAAGGTCAAGGTTTTTGGTATCCAATGAGAGGTAATGCCAAAAAACTACATATTTTAAGTACGAGAGTACTAGTATCTACCGTTTAAAAGTTATGGCCAAAGTAAAAATTTGGCATTTTTGTGTAAAATGGGACAAACTCCAAGGTAAAGGTCAAAAGGTCAAATTTGGTGGTACCCAAAGTAAGGTCTTGTCACAAGGAATATACATATTAAATATGAAAGTCATAGCTCCAAAAAATGAAATTTATGGTAAAGGTTAAGGTATTTGCGGACAAAGAAACCGCCAGATAGATAGACGGACATACAGACGAACACGATAAAACTATATATCCCCAAATCTACGATTACGGGGACATAAAAAGAAATGGTCTTCAATAAACTTTTCATATTAATATGAATTATAAAGAAGACGTTACAACAATGAAAATGTTTGTACTGATTTTCATATTAAATTCTATGAAAAATATACTCAGAACTGAGTAAAAGGGTGGATAAAACAAGAATTGAGTACGTACTGTGTGCTAAATCAAAAGTTTATGTCTACATGTATAGTTTTTGCATTAGAATGACTGTGTATTTTACACTAGCTTTACAGAGCATATTTTTAGTTCTTAATACTTACCCCACCCCCTTTCTTATTTAGGAGGATTGTTGATTGATTGTATGTTGTTTAACGTCCCTCTCGAGAATCTTTCACTCCTATGGAGACGCCACCACTTGCCGGTGGAGGGCTACAAATTTTGTCCTATGCTCGGCACTCAGGGCCTTTGAGCAGTGAGGGATCTTTTTCGTGCCAGCACCTGCTGCGACACGGGGCCTCGGTTTATACGGTCTCATCCGAAGGACCGGTCTCCACGTCCCACAGTGGGATTCGAACCCGCGACGTAAGGATTGACTCCTTACTTCGCGACTCTAGAGCAGACGCTCTAACCACTGCGCCACGCGGGCTATTTAGAAGGAGGTATTTAGGAGGAAGTCGATATTGAACAAAAGCAAAATAAAAACCACCCTACCTTTATCTTTCTATAAGAAGGAATTAAAAATAAGCTAAAAATAATCTACTATTCTACTAATTTTTAACTGTTACTTTGCCACAATACTTTCAAGTATACCTCCACCAACATTTAAAGTATGCTTTAATCATGGCGAAGTAAATTATGATATGATAGTACTTGCTATGTGTGAAGGCTTAACTTCATTTCAATATTTTATCTAGAGCCTCTTTCAGAATTATTGAAAGGTATAGAGCTTTATTTATATTTTTGCTTTTCATTTATTATTATTTTTTTTTTGTTTTGATTTAACGTAATGTTTTTTTTTGGGGGGGGGGGATAAAAATTTCTTCCTCTTTCATTGTCAAACAGGATTTGCCAAACTTAAACAAACTAAAATTGGAAATGACGGAAAATTTAATTTTTCCTATTAAAAAGTATTTAAACCTGATTTTTGCATGCTTTTATTTCTAAAAACAAGTGGAATATCATTCTTTAAGCAAACATTATAAGGAGGAATATTAAAAAGAAATTTAATTTACTTGACAATTAAAGAATCTCTTTTCAAATGCAATTTTAGCATTGAAAGACCACGTGAACCTCTTAATTATTTCATACGACTTTATGTATTTTTCTGGTTACAGAAAATGTAAGAATTAGTTTCGCTGTAAAAAAGAGTGTATATTTTGTATCACTTTAAAGGGGGTCATTTTTCAATGGGGGTCATTATTTTATAGGACTAACATATAAAATAATGACCCCCTGGGACCCTTTTTCTACGAAAAATAATTTTTTTCTACGGGTGGGGGTCATTTTTTGTCGTTGAAAAATGACCCCCCGGTCATTATTCGATGGGGGTCATTATTCGTCTTTACACCGGATCATTTTCTCCATTACCGAATCACGTGACATAAAGCTGATTATTCTGGTTCGGGACCGTGTAAATTTAAAAATACCCTTATTACGTAACGTTTTACTATGCCTTAAAATATTTTAAACCCCACCCACCACCCAAAAAAGTAGAAAAGCTAGGAATTTTTTGAGTTGTTTGCATCCGACAATTACTGTAAAAACAACAGCAATGAAATCATAGGGAAAACAAATGACTAGTTGATATAAGAGGACGTAAAAACTTATATGTGCATGATGAACTGCAAACAGCCGAAGAATTAATTTTTGATTCAAAAATTGTACTCATTGAGCTACCACACCCTCTCCCCATAATTTTGTCGCTATTTAGAAAAAAAATATATCGCTAGATATATGATTGTGCCCCCTCAAAAAAACAAAACAACGTCAGATGACCTTTTTATGCTTGATTAATTAATTGTCAAGGAATTTTGGTGGTTGATAGTGCCTCCTCAACTGAAAATGTATGGCTCTGCACCCCCCCCCCTTCCTACCAACTGAAATTGCTTCCTACGAGCCTGGCTTCAGAGATACCTAAAACTGAAAGGAACAATTATATTTTCAAAATGTCGAGACCCAACACCTAAATTTCCTCCAATGAGCAGAGATAACTTTACAAATAATGATGTTGGGATTCATTTGCTGGATTTCTCCATTCCAATATCCACAGTAGACTAAATACCAGTATTCCGATTTATTAAATACTGGAGGTTGTCCTTTCACTTTATATGGGTGTACTTCAACTGTCCATCGTCTCTATAGAAATGAATAAGACAGCTCATTCTCCTCTAGCTGCTTTCACAGTGCTCTTTCTCCCTTTTACGTGAAGACAGTGGTGGCATATATTCCATATAGGCAAAAGGCTGCACTCTGCATATCATTTTCCCAATATGTATTTTAAATCATATGTTTACTAACTAGTATATGTTGAAAAAAGGGGGGTATCATAATACTCTGTTTATTATTTATTTAGCTTGATGTTGAATTGAAAAAGTATTGTTAGCAATATGCATTTTATATTATACGAGCTTGATCTTGATCATGACAAGAAATAAAAATTTATTATTGGAAATAATTTTTTAGGGAATAGGAAAACTGCAAACGGGGTATTGTTGGAAATAATGATTTAGTAGGGAAGTTTAAATTGCAAAGGGATAAATAAATAAAATTTCTAAATCTTAATTTGTTTGGTAATCATGACGATTTTTATTTGGCTATCGTCGGTGTCTTCACATTAGCTTACATGCACATATACCACCGGGAGACATTCTCGAATCCACATCCTCTGTACTTCTTACTGATTTTGACTGCTGATTTTGTTTATGTGTATTTTAACCACCTTTATTGTTTGTACGCTTTTGGTAGACATCTTCTGCTGTTTTGTTTTTTTTACTGTAACTGGTGTGCAAAAAACCGCATACGAAAAATTATAATTTGGACAGGATCCCTGCATCTCGTACTTCTTGAAACAGTGATTCGTTATTGGAAACCTAAATACCCCCAACTTTAAAGCGAATACTATTAATTTCTGATTTAGAAATTGTATGACGCTTTCAGTGCTTTTAGACACATAATTTGATTAAACATCTGCACCAAATTTGTTAACCTAGAATGTACGATTCACATTGGAGCGGTACCGAAAAGTGAAAGTAGTCTGCTTGCATGTACGCTTCTGGTCAGCGTCACAAAAAAGCTTGTTCATGTTTATTTAAAAATTAGGACATTAAACGAGTTGAATTTAATAATTTCATGATATATGATAAAAGCAAGAATAATTCAGCATGACAGGGTAGGTTAAGCTAAGTATTGGACTTTGATAAGAAAAATACAGAATCTTCATCTGAAAGTGATTCGTTAACGGGTGCGATTCGTTATTGGCAACCTCACTGTATGGAAATATTCCAGACAGCGTGCTCGTATTATCCATAAATCTAAACAACTGCATCCATTTTGCAGTACTTCAAGACTTATTTACTTAAAAACGATCTTTTATTTCCTAATTTGAATCCCCCTTCCTTTGTTTAATATAGCAATATTTGCATGTACATATTTTCTACACAGATATCTCATTATTAAATTATATATTTTTACTCAATCAGCTCAATGATATTGCGTAACTGATCAAAAAATATATTTTTGAAAAATACAAAATTAAGTAAAGAAATATAGTTAATACATTTGAATTAAAGCTTTTCATGCAATTCGGAGCACGGAGAACACCCCGTTTTATCTAATAATACGATTTTATCCTTTCTGTAATGTGTTATTTAAATCTTTTGTATTTTCTTCAAAGTCGGAGAAAATTCCGAGAATCCAAATTAAATTTTGATATCTTTATAACGCAATTGACTTAGATTTTCTAATTTACGGAAAATGTCTATCTTTATCATGTTTATATAAAGTAATGATACAAATAATAAGTTCTTATAATTTTAGTGTCATAATTTTCTTTGTACATACGCCATATATGGCTTTAAATGATTCAAGATGAAAACAAAATGATTTTTGTTTTAATTAGACGAACTAGTGAATGACCAGAAAAGGAATATTTAAATTTTTAAATCATTATTTTATATATGATTAAATTTTATTAGCGAAAATTAAATTAAACTTAAATTTTATAAAGAATCATCTGTAGTTAATACCCTGCGGGCCCGTTTCATCAAAGGTCGTACGCCCAGTCGTAGCGCTACGCCGGCGTAAAGTCGGGACTAGCACGAAGAGTTGCATTTCATTAAAGAGCGTATCGTTACGCCTGACTAAATTTAGGCCAAACTTTTACGTCTACTCATGGGTAGGCGTAAGTTAGGGCGTAAAGTTAAAATAAGGCCTTTTTATTAATTTTAGTGAGTTCTAAAGAAAAAGTAAGGTTCTAAGAAGAATTTAAAATACAAACAATACATTATTTAATTATACATATTATGAAGAGGGGGAGGGGGGGGGGGGTGTTGTAACAACTATTTGGGGACGTAGTTGATTTGAGTAATAACGTACTCAAATAATATTTTGACAAATTTCTGCTGAGAAGAAAAGATTGTCTTATTAGAGATTTCTTACGTTTTGACAATGCATTCATACGCATTTGATTGTGGTATTTACGTATATAACTGTATTTCTACACCCCGCTTGAAAAGCGGGACGGTACATGTATATGTACATGTATATACTATTTAGTAATCGGGATGTCCGTCCGTCCATCTGTTACGCTTTGGGGGTACCCATCTCTATCCGCAACTCCTTTCATATCACTGATTGAAATTTGGTGAAATTTTCACAGAATCTTTATTATATATTGCCATTGTGCCTTATTGTACTTTTTGATCCGACACATATTTTGGGTTTCCCACAGCAAAACATGGACACTGCCATTATATTTATATGGAAGGCGGGGGGATATCTTTTATTGAACTCATTGCGTACGATACCTTTAGTTTCTTTTTCATTTACTAAAAAGAGACCCATTAAAATTGTCTATTTTGAAAAATATTTTCTAACAGCATATTTTCTGAAAAACAAAAATTACAACAAAAAAAATCGGTTTCAAAAGCATAGTTATCATCTTTAATGTAATTTTCTACATTTAAGAAAAAAATTCAAAAAAATAACCCATCTTAAAACCAAATAGTTTTTGTCATGTTTGAAGAGTCCATTTCTTATTTCTCGTCCACATGCGTGGATCCAGAGGGGGTCGGAGAGAGGGTTCAGAATCTCCCGAATTTGCAGATTAATTAACATTGAATGTACAGATTACTTAGTTAAGGACGAAAGTAATTATTTTCCTAGGTATCTGGGACAAGTGATGTTCCCGGCGAATCATAGACCCCAACCCAGGGAGGGGGTTGGGGTCTCATAGACAATAAGAGATTTTTGAAAGTGGTAATAAATTATTGCGTTTATAATATCGATGAAAGACGGTGATAATTACAGAGTTAAGTTCAAGAATGAATTATTCCTAATTTTTTTTTCTCAGACAAACATTGATGCAGAAGACATCTTTAATTTTCATAATTTTGTTTAAAAGAGCAAATCTTACATAGTATAAGCTAATTTGAGCGCATATAACATGTATAAAGCACATATAAGATGAAAATATACATGTTTTTGATTTCCTGCATTACTTACATTTTAATGAAAACAAGAGTAGCTGTAACTAAATTTAAAAGACAGAGACCACACAAGCAGAGAATTTTTGTAAAAATATCTTTGTAATCATTTTTCCAAACCTCTCTCTCTCTCTCTCTCTCTCTCTCTCTCTCTCTCTCTCTCTCTCTCTCTCTCTCTCTCTCTGCGTACTTTTAAAACGGTACATCACATTTAATCCGCAGATAGTAAAGAATTTTTTTCTATAACTGAACAATTACGAATAAACTGAATTTACAAAAAAATAATAAATACAGAGAGGATTATCTTATCAATTTCGGGAAGAGAGGGTAATTAAATTTCCAAAATGAATAGTTTTGCTTAATTCCGAAATACAAGTACATGTACTGTCATTTTCATCCTTTCAATTTATTAGACTTCTATTATTGAAATATTGTAAAAAACTAAAATTGGTTTCTTAAAAGATGCATGTCTCTTACATAACACTATAAACCCATGCATGTTTCAATTAGTGCAAGTATCAATTAATCTATAACTTGTGTTATTCTGTACTTTGACGTGCTACAATTTATACATGTTTGTACTCTTTGAGCAATGCTTATGTTTTTGCGCCTGCGCAGTGCACCGTTGTCAAGGACTTAGTCCTGTGACTAAGCGTATCTTTTACGACTAGACTTACGCCACTTGGTGAAACGCAAATTACGCCCGACTAAATTTTGGCGTAATCCCCGGAAGTACGCCTAAGTTAAGGCTTAACTTTACGACTTTTGATGAAACGGGCCCCTGACTTTTTTCACGATGAACTTTTTTTCAATGTTACTTTTTAATTGTTGCCTCTATATTTGGGCTTGTCACTTTTTACTCGGGGATAGTAACTTTATTGCCACAAAGCTGTGGATTAGTACTTGATTTCCATTATTGCACAGCTATGACTATGATTTAATAGCACAAAAAGCTAATGGGTTTACGTATGTGAATTTATATGATTAATGCTTACTTGTGATTTTAGGATAACTAGAGATAATGATTCCTTTTTTCCATTGATATTACATAAATATTTTACTAAGTATTATGTTACAATAAATTGATTTAGATTTTTTTTTATAAAAGTAATCAATAATTACAATGGAAATTAAAACCATAATCATGTTCATTGAAGGTTTTCAATATGTAACAGGTCAAACAGGAACTTCAATTGTGAACATTACAGAGAACACACCCATCAGAAGATGACCCTCAGAAATAGGACAATTGTAAGTAATCAGTAAAATGAACAGGAATACTTCATGCCAACTGTAAGATTTTTAGAGACATTTTCTTAAATTAGAAGAGATAGAGGGAAAAACTTGTACATACTACATACTAGTAACTACTAGGCAACCAACCTTTAACTGCAGGAAAGCTTTTGGTTTGTGCAATACAGCTACATAAAACCTCTTTAGTATTTATGTTAAGTTTGAGAAAGTACCTTAGTATTTTTCTAGTGTTTGCCAACATTTTCATCCACACTGTTTGCTTGTTTGTACTATCATTTTATGTTATATTCTTTAGATGCCTTTTACCTTGGCCAGTTTAGAATCATTTGTTTTAAGGGCATCTGAGGGTTGGTTCCAGAACTTAATTAATTGTAAAGTAAATACTGGGGTACTATACGGTCATAGGTTATGTTAATACATGTATAACATTTTGTTCTGATAGAGGTGGCATACAGGAAAAGAAAAAATACTAGATATCACTTCAAAGAAATAAAACAGCTTCATCTTGTAGGTGTATTTTATTTAAGGATCACTACTTCATGTCTGATGTGCTGAAAGTTATTCATAATCTGTTTGACTGTAATTTTTCATATTTTCAACTTCTATCCAGCTTAGTCAATTTTAATTAAATTTTGTGCAAAGCATACCCCAGGAAGGGGGGATGGAGTGTCAAGTGTGTCTCTGTCCCTCTCAATATAATTTCAAAGCAGTAAGTAAGGTTTGGGTCAATTTTAAATCCTCTTTAGCAGAACCATTGGGCTAAAAACAATACTAATGTGAAAGCTTTATCATTAAGTGTAGAGATGTTTTTGAAGATTATGTACCCCTAATGTACTGATAGTGTTACATTAGAAGTCTAAAATTTGCAAGGAATAGGTGTAACATCTTTTTAAAATCTACTTCTTAACAATCAGAAACTAACATACTGTCTAATTAATATGCAACATCGTTTTGTGTGTTGAATGATGATTCCATTTTGATAAAATTATGGCGGATGGGGGGTAGGAGGATGAAGATGCAGTTAGACATAGAAGAAAAAAAAGAGTTGATAGAATTTAGTTTTTCTTCCATTTTACTTATCAATATATATTTGTGAATAAGAAATATACTTCTACTTCTTGGCTGGGTTTGATCAACATAAAGGGTGATCTTGCTGTAGTCAAGAAAAAAATGTTTTATACGGCAAAGAAATGCCTTTATCTAATTGCAGAATGAATAAAATGGACAGAGGCAGACCTGAAGGAGATGCATGAAATAAGGAATATTTCAAAGATTGCCTGAGCATAACCACTGCTACTGGATAAACATATGGCAATATAAAAGAGCAGGGTCAATGGAGGTATCATACAGTATAGGCCATGAGAGACCCTGAAGAAGAAAGTATTGAACAGAAACAAACATAAAACCATTTTGACATCTATTGAAATATAGGATCAAAGTCTTACATGTAAAATTTGGGCATGTAATGACTTTTCTCTAGCTCTAAGACTTATAACAGTGATGATTTGATTTAATATCTTTATCCCGATTTGTCGAAAAGATTTGGACATAGTGCATCAATTATTTTAAAGTTTTGATACAACGAATTCATTCATTGTACTTGTAACTGACTTTTCTGGTGCGACACTGTTTTATCGGCTTCAAAACTAAGTTTGTGATTTTCAAACCAGATTATTGAGATCATGTAATATCTTTTAACATCGGTGACTATTTAATCAATTCTTTTACATCTCAGAAGTATTTTTATTATTACAGGGAAAATATGCATTTTACATGTATCAGTAATAAGCATGATTATAGAAATTTTCCGTATAATACAACACAATCTTAGCAACTGAAGGCAAATATTTTATCAAGGGTGTGATATATTTATCAATATGGTTTTCATCATCTTTCTCTACCTGTAATGACTTGCTCCAAGTTCCAATATTTAAGTTTAAATTTTGCAAACATGGTTATAAAATTCTTTAAAAGCCAAATAGTTTAGGCACAAAATGCTTATATATTTCCTATCATTTGTAAAGTGTACACTGAATGAGATGTGGAATGTTAGAATTAAAGTATTAAATATGTTTTGGACTTATGTATGCTTATGCAGATAAATTTGAATTCATCTAGTGAAGGTACATGTCATACTTATTGGGTTTGCAATCTAATGCAAGAGTATAAATATCCAAGACAAATTTGACAATGTTAATGAAAGGTATAAGTAACCCAAGAAGAATTGGACAGGTAAACATCACCTGTTGGGTTTTATTCTAATGTTGGGATGTAATATCCAAGAAGAGTTGAACCAATGTCCAATACCTATTGGGTTTTCTTTCTTATGAAAAAAAATTTGAGTAACCCAAGAAGAATGTCCAATACCTTTTAGTTTATATACTATTGAAGGGATGAAGATATCCAAGAGGAATTGGACAGGTGTCCATTACATGTTGGGTAGTATTCTGATGAGGGGATTCTCAAGAAACCCAAGAATTAGACAAATGTCCATTGCCTGTTGGGTGGGATGTAGATATCCAAGAGGAGTTGGACGGATGTCCATTACCTGTTTGGTTGGTATTCTGATGAAACAATTCAAGAAACCCAAGAAGAATTGGACAAGTGTCCATTACCTGTTGGGTGGGATGTAGATATCCAAGAGGAGTTGGACAGGTGTCCATTACCTGTTGGGTTGTATTTTATGAGGAGATTCAAGAAACTCAAGAATTGGACAAATGTCCATTGCCTGTTGGGTGGGATGTAGATATCCAACAGGAGTTGGACGGATATCCATTACCTGTTGGGTGGTATTCTGATGAAACAATTCAAGAAACCCAAGAAGAATTGGACAAGTTTCCATTACCTGTTGGGTGGGATGTAGATATCCAAGAGGAGTTGGACAGGTGTCCATTACCTGTTGGGTTGTATTTTGATGATTTAATTCAAGAAACCCAAGAATTAGACAAGTGTCCATTGCCTGTTGGGTGGGATGTAAATATCCAAGAGGAGTTGGACAGATGTCCATTACCTGTTGGGTGGTATTCTGATGAAACAATTCAAGAAACCCAAGAAGAATTGGACAAGTATCCATTACCTGTTGGGTGGGATGTAGATATCCAAGAGGAGTTGGACAGGTGTTCATTACCTGTTGGGTTGTATTTTGATGAGGAGATTCAAGAAACCCAAATAGAATTGGACAATGTACACATGTTCAATTGTTCTTGGGTAGTTTAATCCCTTCATCAAAATACAACCCAACAGGTATAGGACACCTGTGCAATGCCTGTTGGATACCTTCATTCTGTCCCAACATGTAATGGGCATTTGCTTATTATTAATTGGTCAAGACTCAAAAAGGTTTCTCCTTAAATACTTAATTTTGTTATTCAAGAAAGGTTGAACAGAGTCTGAAATGTGTTGAGTTGTGTTTTCACAATTCAGTTTTTTTGCACTTAGGTATTCATATATTTTAATATTAGTTATTTTGAAACATACAGGTATATATCCTTATTGCTAAGAACAAATTAGTTAGGTGTTATAATAAAAGAGCTATATCACAGAAATTGACAAAAATATGGTTTCAAAACCAAAGTTTTTCAGTCTTGTCTGAATTTACAAGCAAATATTAAATATATAATAAATTTGAAATGAATAAAAAACAATAAAAAAAACCCCAATAAAATACGGACACGAGGATTAATATCCAATAAGATTTGAACAGTAACTACCCAAATAATGACCTCTCGTGTGTACACTTTTTTTGTATCCAATAAGCAGTATCCAATAGGACTTGGACTTGATGTACCCAATATATAACCAAATGTGTGTCTGTCCGTCCGTCCGTCCGTCCGTCCGTCCGTCTTTCTGTCTGTCTGTAACGCTTTCGTTTCCACACGATATCTCGAGAACCCTTTGAGCTTTTGCAATGAAATTTAGCATAGCAACTCCCTGTGGACTAAAGAAGACCCCTATTGATTTTGAGGTCAAAAGGTCAAAGGTCAAGGTCATAAATAAGCAAATTCTGTCTGTTAAAACACTTTCGTTTCCACACGATATCTCTAGAACCATTTGAGCTATTGCAATGAAATTTTATATAGCAACTCCCTGTGGCCTAAGGAAGACCCCTATTGATTTTGAGGTCAAAAGGTCAAAGTTCAAGGTCGTAAATTTATACATTCTCTCTGTTTGAAATACTATTATTTCCGGGCGATATTTCAAGAAGATTTTGAGCTTATGCAATGTAATTTTATATCAAAACTCCCTAGGACGTCTCTCGCCCCTCTCAAAGTGCCCCGCTTGAAAAGTGGGGGATATTAATTTGGGTTTGTCCGTCCGTCCGTCCGTCCGTCCGTCTTTCTGTCTGTCTGTAACGCTTTCGTTTCCACACGATATCTCGAGAACCCTTTGAGCTTTTGCAATGAAATTTAGCATAGCAACTCCCTGTGGACTAAAGAAGACCCCTATTGATTTTGAGGTCAAAAGGTCAAAGGTCAAGGTCATAAATAAGCAAATTCTGTCTGTTAAAACACTTTCGTTTCCACACGATATCTCTAGAACCATTTGAGCTATTGCAATGAAATTTTATATAGCAACTCCCTGTGGCCTAAGGAAGACCCCTATTGATTTTGAGGTCAAAAGGTCAAAGTTCAAGGTCGTAAATTTATACATTCTCTCTGTTTGAAATACTATTATTTCCGGGCGATATTTCAAGAAGATTTTGAGCTTATGCAATGTAATTTTATATCAAAACTCCCTAGGACGTCTCTCGCCCCTCTCAAAGTGCCCCGCCCCGTTTGTTTTATTAGTATTTATAGTATTACATGTCGCTATTTTTAGCGCAGGGGCATGAGGAGAGTTATTGCGTATAAAACAGGTTCTCGGCGGACTTTATGTTCTTATTACATCTATTAGAACTGTTTAATAAAGGCTAAATAAATCAAACACCATGGATTGTGTAAAATTTTGAGAATACCGAACATGAAAACATGAATATATACATGTATGTGACTTCACTTCTGCATATACGTCGCACTATTTAATGCGATTCCGTGGTCTAGTGGTTATGTCTCTCGCATCAAGTGTGAGAGATCCCGGGATCAAATCTCGGCCGAACTGTACTTTTTTTTTTTGTTTTTTTTTATACTTTTTTTTTTACTAAATGATAGTATTCAGAATGTGAAATGAAAAATTTATTAGGTTATAAAATCATCATTACAGTGTGATAAATATTCCATATAAAAAAAATCTTCTATACACATAATAAAGAATAAGCAATCAAATCTTTATATGCATATTGACATACATGTATTTTATTTTCTTCAGTATACATGTATACATTTAATAATTCTACAAATTCAGTCAGGGGGAGCCGACTTTTTCCCTAAGCGGGGGACACGAATTCTCTGAATTAGCTTGTTTGAAATTAAAATTGTAAATATATATAAATATTACATGTTCATTAGATCTATATGCTAAAAAAACATGAAACCCGCGATGTAATTTTGCAAAGCGCACGCATCCAGGCAAACAAACCCATCAACTGAATCAATCGTTTTCTTCCCTTATTTATGCAACAACAATTCTTTTTTTAAATTTTATTGGAATGAAAACATGAAAAATGAACATTTTATATAACCACTCTCATTTATTGTATGTTACGTTATCATGTTTCTTATTTACAGTAAATATAAGCATATATTGTTTATTGTTTTTTTTTCTTATCATCTCTTGTATTTAATTGATTATCTATAATCAAAGGTGTTAAAAAAGATGAAAAAATACATTAAACACTGTTTTCCATCTAATTTATGGCTGGCTTGGACTTCCATACACTGTATCTGTGTCATGATTGATGACAACTTTGTCTAGCAGAGTAAACGTTAACATGTTTATTCTTAGTCTGGATACGATAAAAAAAAGAAACAATCACAACAAGAAACATGTATTGACGCAAGCGTCAAACATCGGCCGCAAACCAATTTATTGTTCCTTTGATAAAGTAATAAGAAACTGAAATTTGCGTGATCTGTTTATAAAATTTCTTACATTTATCTGTTTAATATCCCCGTGACATGAAACACTTGCATGCGACATTGCCGATTTTCTGTATGCATAATGCATGTTAAGTAAAAGTATAAGTAAACTGTCCATAGACCTCTGCGTCTTTCACTCAGTTTGGTACTTGTAAACGAACTCTTGTAGAAGTTTGATGTTGGAGTAGTTTTTCCATAAAAGTACAAAACTAAAGTTTAAACTTAGCTATTGTTTTACCTTTAATTAATAAAACGCAATAAATATAAAATATGTTGGGATCCTCGCTCTCTCTAAGAGGATATTAATAACCCCCACCCTGCTCCCTCTAGATCCACCACTACATTTCTTCTCTATTTCGGTGTTGAGTTGTGGCGGGAAAATGCTTGGCACATTGTAAAACGCGCTTTATTCTAGTCTCCTGGACCAAAATGTTGTAAGATTCTGTGCTTTTAAAAAATCAATTGAAAATTTTCCATAGGAAATGTATAAATATGCACGTCATTTTAAAGTAAGTAGAACAATCCTGTTTAGGCTGTTTAAAAAGAGAAAGTAAAATTAATATTGATATACAACGCGGTCTTTGTTTTAGACTATGCCTACATATAAATCCGCCGCACTTCAGTCATGTCAGAGTTTGTCAGTCAGGATTGGATGAAATATTTACTCCCCATTATTTATAAAATTTGATTATATGATTATTGTGCTTTATGTTAAACATTTAAAATATCTTTGTTGAATATTCTATAATATAAATGTTAAATATTTTTATTTAAATTGTTCTAACTCCGCAGAAACGCACGGCGACTTCAAACTTTCATATCAACTAACCGACCGCCGCCTGGCAGCCGGTAATAATCCACCCAATGGAAAAGGATTGAACCTAATAAGGTATTTATCTGTAAAAGAGAAAAAGAGAGAATCTATGACGAAATTTTTCGTCATTTTCTAAAATTAGAAGGTGGAAATACCCTAAAACTATAAACAAACCTTGACATGTCACTGCTGAGTTTGCTATTTCAAATATCAAGAGAGAAGAAAACCGGTGCTAAGCATTCTTCCACAGGTAAGTAATTTTGAGAAATAATAAATATATAACCAATTACCGATATTTCTCCAGGGAAAACATAGAAAACAATGATTAATGAGAATGGCGATGAAACACTGTATTTTAATTGATCTTCTTTATGATATAAATTAAATCACTGCAAAAAAAAATAGGATCAAAGAATTGTATACTTGACTAGTACATTTTTGAAACTATCATTGATCTTAATATGATATGAATGAGTAGAAAATTAACATACTTTGTTTACTTTGGTTTTGAAAGAGAAAATGAAAGTGTGTGCATGTTTCTTCGGAATAGCATGTAGCTATGGAACATGGTTTTTAAAAGCACTTCTCAGATTAAAAAACAATGCTTTATATTAAAGAGCATTCAAAACCATTTCCAAAACAGTTTCTTTTTTCGAAATTGGTTGAAAAATAAAAAAAGTTATGATATTTTGTTGCTGTCATCTTTTCACATCTTGAAACAGAAAGTGTTGCCATTAAAAAAAAAAAATAAAGGGACAAAATCTACTAAGCTGCAATTCTTCATTTAATGAAAAGTACTTTACAATAATTATATAAACAAAAGATATGCACTTAAATATTGTTTTCTAGCATATATAATATATCATTAACAAGAAAATCAAATACTTTATGGTTGCCAGAAATTTGAAGTTCGAAGTGTCTGTTAACATTTTGAAGTTTTTCATCTTCTTTTTCATTCTTTGCAAGATAGAAACTTAATATCATGATCAGAAATACTGTAACTGCATGATTATAGTCATGTTCAAGAAGTTAAATGACTGAAATCTAGATCAAATAATGTCTTATTAACCTACTTATACAATACAGATATTGTTTTTTCAGTCAGATGTGATGTACAAAGTTCTGTTTGATTGTATTGAAATTTCTAAATTTTATTTGAAGTATTGTTGAGTGATTTCTTATTTTTATGAAGTAAAACAAATTGATCTGTAGTTTCATTTGGATAAACTAATGGCTTCAAAAAAAAAAGGGGGGGGTAATAATATTATAAATAGAATTATCAAGTAAAAGTACTGTTATCATTTCTTCAGAGTATTTTTTGCATTTAGAAAACCATCTTCAATATTGAATACAATTGATATGAAAAGTGAAAAGCTGACACTGTTATTTGCTGAATAACCCCCCCCCACCCCCCACCCCACCCGGTATGACCCTCATCATTGTTATGTCACCCCTACAATGTAAAAATAAACTAAATTGTTGAAAGCAAGATATTCACAAAGTGTTGTGACCATTTTGCACCTTGCAATTTACAAGGATTCTGACAGCAAAGGGCAAATAACGTTATCGGGCAAAAATAGTCCATGTGACCAAGCATGATTTGGCGTTGAATACAAGGTTTTAAAAAATATTTTAGATCAAATTCTCATAGAAATTACTTTACTGTTTTATAAAAATCAGGTCTTCTTGGTGTATATTCAGAAATTCAATTTTTTCTCTCCAAAGAAATATTTCATTTTTATTTTTTTTTTTCCATGAAAATGATGCAATTAATTTATTTTCATCGATATACACTTGCAGTAATACTTCAAAAAGGTTTTTGAAAAACTTTCAAGACTGTACATGTCGTCATCTCACTGTATCAGGCCGTAACACTCTACTACCTTTTGTTTTTTTTTTACACCATTTTTGACAACAAAATTTTAGCAAGTTTTAGAGTTACTGCCCTTTGCTTTTCCATTGCTATTAATAGCATGGTTATGATAGCAAATTAATACCAACGTGCTTAATATCTTTCCATGGCAGCTCTTGAAAATGGCCGAAAAGTCAGATTTTGTTCCCAAGACACCAAAAAGTAGCTACAAACAATGAGATGAATTAGCTCAGAAAAATCAAACAGCGGTAAGTGTAAATCCATATATCTATATATAGCCATTGTTTAAAAAAGCATACCCAGGAAAAACGTTTATGAACCGAGGCAAGTCTAGATCGTTATGTCCTTGTAGTATTGAAATATGTGCCACGCATTTAGTTAACTGGATTTCTCACTACAATGTGATCCTCTGTCAATTTGAATTATTGTAAAGATAACAAAAAGTGATCATGCTCAAATTTTAGTCAATTTAAAACGGAATTACGTTCCATGTGTTTTTTTTTCCTTTCTATTCCTTGTCTACAAATATCTGTAAACGTAACGAAAAAAAAATTTTCCCACCTAGATAACAATCCAAAAATTATGGCTGATCTTGGAGAGGGCATACAAAAATAATTTCAAAGATGGCCTTGTAAAATGTGTAAAATAAGAATATAAATTATATTGTTTTTGAGATTTCCGTGTTTTTATTTTCAAATTTTTAGTAAATTTGAACAACACCAAGAGGGATTTCTTGTTTCTTTAACGCTGGGAGAAGAGGTGTACACTGGGATTGGAAACAATAAAACGGCAGCAAAAGATAAAGCAGCGGAGGCCGCATTAGAAATCTGGATTACTAAAATTACTCCAGAGAAAAAGCTAAAAAGACACCTGTTACAAAACTAAATGAACTTTGTTAGCAAAATAGGAGGGTATGTTAAATACATGAACTGCTCTTTTGCTGGGAAGGTTACGTCATAAGTGATCGAGAAAAAATTCAAATGCCAAGTTTCAAAATTTTAAATGCATACATTGAGATAAATGTGTATAATAATGTTAAGGAATATCCGTTGCTAGAGACAAAATCATACCCTTCGAGATTTTCCAATCCGCGTATCGCTTCTTACAGGGATTGAGTCTGTATTTATAGAACGGTTTCCTTAATTATATACTACCAATTAATTGCAAGTTAAACAAAACAGCTATAATTAAGTTTTTCTTTTGGATTTTTTCTTCTCACAATAGTAAATGTTACTTTAATTAAATATCAATGATCATCATCAACTCATTGATAAGCTTTAATGAATATCTTTAATGTATCAAGTTTTTTTTTACGATGAAATTAAAACTAGCCTTATTGTAGATAAAACACAGATATGAGGAACTCGACAAAGATGCGGACGAATTCGTCTCCAGAGTGTTGATCATGCTTGAAAACGAAGAAGGAAAAATAGAAAAAGAGGAGGAACACAAAGGGAGAGGTAGATCTAAAAAGGACGCTAAACAAAACTCTGCTTCTACAGCTCTACAGAGAAGTTATATACTACATTCCTTGACAGGAGTTGTGCCAAATGTCAACAATGAATCTTGTAAGTTGAGAAGTAGAAACTCTTTTAGAATATTTTTCAGCTATTTGTTTCATTTAGTATGAAAATCAATGCTTTATATACTTGTGTTGTAATATTTTTTGATAAATCATATTTAGAATATTTTTCATATTTAAAACTATTCTTGTTTATTGATAATAGGTAAAACTCCTTTTAATCGAAAATATTCCTACAATATTTTCATTTTTCATGATGACACATACTATATAAATTATTTTTATTTTAATCTGTTACACAATTATGTATTTATCATTTCAATTATGTAATTATCCATATTTGCTTAAGTAACTAAGTATCTTCTATTTCTGATGCCGAATGCATGATTTTAACTGTAGGCACATACACTTTATTCTTAACTGTTTTTAAAGTTAATATTTATTTCCTTTTAATTTATTTTTAAAGATATTTCACCAGTTAGACGATCGTACGAATGCATACCAGGGCAGACTGGCTATGTCTTAATCGTGTATTTCAGCAGGGAAAGAGATTGTAAGAAAAAGACTATAGATATTTTAAACGTTTAAATTCTACATGAATGAAGCGGTACTTTTTTTGAATAATTTGTATGCCAATAGTCTAGTTGTCTCACATTTCAAACAATATTTCTGGAATGAATATCACATTTAAATTTAATTTGCATTTAGTTTTAAAGCATGAATTATTAATAATGGTCATGCATAAATGAGATCATTGAAACTACGCAGCACATCCTATGCAATCTGAATAATTTAAACATGACTGTAATTTTAAAGAACAATATATATATTTTCAACAGTATATTAAGCATAAAATAAACAAATCTCATATATACATGTACGATCAAATAATGTTTTATCGTTCAAAACAGGGGCTGATATAGACGTAGAAAACATTAAAAGATTTATGGAACATACATTAAGATTTAGATTAGACGTGGTGAAAGATCCAACAAAAGAAGAATTGATCAGTGTACTCGAAACCACTTACAGACATCTAAACGAGCACTCAAAAGCCTATTATTGTTTTACATTTTTTCTCATGGGCCATGGAAGTCAGGTTTGAAAGATCTTTCTAATTACCACTTTAAGAAAAATAATTATGAAAATTGATTAAATAAGAAAGGTAAAAAAAATTATATTGAAACAAATCTCTGTTAATTACATATTTTCAAGAAACGGAAAGGTTTCTCTTTATCTCCGATACTGTAAACGTGGTTACATTGGCGAGTTGAAAAATTGACGATTTTTTGTTTACGAAAATTGACGAGTGTTAATTTTGACGAAATATTTAATCTAGAGTTTCAAATCTTTGAATTCACAGGGATACAAAGGCAGCGTTGGAATCACTTAAAATTAATTTTTGTACAAACTATCTATGTGTGTAAGATTTGATTAAATAAATTGCCCTCTTGTAATTTGATTTCATTATACATGTAAGCGGTCAAATGCCTGAGGTGACAAACTAAGTCAAGCACGGCGTGATAATTACGATAAATTACGCTTGCAGTATTTGATACACTAATTTAGATTCAATGGTTTTTAAAAATGTGATTTTATATCACTATGTTTTCATAACTAATTACAAAAGAAATTAACAGTGACTTTGATCTCGTTGTCAAACGAAAAAGCCGTTAAAAATTTAGCGGTAAAGTTGTACAATGGTCAATGTCTGTGGTGTCTCTATGTATATGATAAGAAGTTTGACGAGTGTAAATTTTGACGAGAAAAGAAGAATCGTCAATAAAGTCAAAATTAGCACATCGTCAAAATTTCTACGTTTACAGTATTTTGGGTAAAAAAAGATTTAGTGAAAGATTAACATATTTTTTTGGTGAATGAGCGAGTACATGTATATATAAGAAACAAAATTCAAAATATTTACTATAGGTTTAACACCTGGTGGCATTAAATTAAAAACAATTTAATATGATATTTGAAATATGGATGATTTTTTCCCTTCAACACAGAAGTGACTTTTCTCTTTTAAACAAATATAGTTATAAAAAATGTGAAACTGATTATATTTAAATAATTAATTGGAGTATAAATTCATAAGTTTCGAAAGAAATCAGGAAGTTACACTTAAGTATACTTTCTGATATTATAGTTTGGAGTACGAACAGCCGATAAGGGGAAAAAGAAAATGACAATCAGCATTGAAGAAATTTTGGAGTACTTTAAAAATGACAAAGTACCGAATTTTACAGGTAAGATAACCAAAACACAATCTCTATCCAGATTTTTCTCATACACGGCAGATAACTCTAGATAAAGAATGTATCACATATTCAATTATGAAAATTTAACAGTAACGTCTTAAATTCTATTTTGGAATAAAGCCTTTTACAATTTTTGCAAAAATTTGATTTGATAATTGGACAAATTGAAATATTTTTTGTTTTGGTTTCAGGAAAACCTAAAATGTTTTACCTGGAGTGTTGTCGAGGTGGGTCACATCAGGAGACGTTGGTACAGCCCGATACTGATGAAGAGGATAGTGATAGAATCAGGGTACCGACTGATGGGGATATTCTTATTGCTCATGCAACAACCGAAGGTGAATACGTACATTATATGACATCATCATATTACATGTACTTATTGTTTTGCACTTCTGAAAATAATGGATGACATTTAAGACGAAAGTTCTTCGTTGAAAACACTTTTAAAATTTTGACAGAATTAACCATATTACAAAGATATAAAATATTTTGTCATGTCTAGTATAAGCACCTTTAATTTTTTTTTATACATACAAGATATGACCATTGATAATAATTTTTAGAAAACGTTTCTAAGAAAGTGATTGCTTCTTTCTCTTCATTTTTTAGTTGTTATATATATTACTTTCAGGTTATAAAGCTTATCGTTATAAAGACTTCGGATCTATTTTCATATTTAATTGTATAAAGACCTTTGAAACAAACTACACAGCAGTGCATCTCGAAGATATGATGGTAGATGTAAAGGCTATTATTGCTCTAGATCCAAGATGGCGCCGAACAAAAGAACACGCTCAGATGCCTTGTTCATGGAGCACTTTAACGAAACGGTTTTACTTCATACCTACTGATCGTTGAAACACAATGATATGTAAAATCATTGTTCTGTTTTAGAATTTCAAAAACTGGTTCTCGTCTGTGAACTTTTTAAGTTATTTTTAATAAAAATCCTATTGCATTTATTTATATTTATATTGAATATAAATCTTTTTAATACATTTGCATCTGAATGTTGAGTTGATCCTTTTTTCTGTATAAGTAAAGAAAAATTAAGTCATTTAGTTATCTTGGTTTTTTTTTTGTTACTATTTACTTTGTATGACTATAATAAATGCAAACCCGATGAGCTGCCTAAAGAATTAAATATATTTAAATATGCCCATCTTCATAGTTGAAGCTAAAATGTTAAAAACTTTTATTAATGTATACTAGTATTATGTTTGCTTGTTTTACTTTAAATTGAAATTTTAAAATATGTCATTGATGAAGAATGAATAGATATCTAGATATATTGGTTTGAAGGAAATCATGCTAAGATACAAACAAATCAAATGGCAAGTATGTGACAAATGTTGTCCTGACTTATATAGTATTTTCTTTTTAAAATTTGATATTACACCTATTGTATATGAATTTGATTACTTGTTTATCTTGAAACGATAACAATAACCGTCACGCAATGAAAATTAATGACAGATGCTTATATTGTACACATGTCATGATGGAATGTACCAGAGAATTGCTTTGGAATGGACTTGCTTCTAAGGTTTACCCAGGACGCCGCCGCTAACGCCCACACTGACGCCAACTTCGTCTATGTAAGCTAGAAAGGTAGACCATCATTGCCTTTAATTGATTAAATGCATGTAATTTTTTATGATCAAATGAAAAGATTAAATTTTGGAAAAATTAAATTTTATTCATGATTTATTTTTTCAGTCAAATATTCCTGAATAAAGCAATGGGTTTGTACCCATAGTATTGACCAATGTTTAATTCGAAAATGAGTATTTTTTTCACTGATATCACACAAGCATTCCCTTCTTATCCTTCTGTGTAAGAAAACAAATTTATGTAAATAAATAGTTTATGCATGATGACCAGGACACATGTATTTGTTTACATTGACTTTAGCATTGTATTGAAGTATTTTTAGTTCAGACATGCGCACTTTAACTTTATGCATATTAGCTAGTCAGCGCATGCGCAGTCATTCTAC
The DNA here is from genome assembly GCF_032062105.1 of Saccostrea cuccullata. Taxonomy (NCBI): domain Eukaryota; kingdom Metazoa; phylum Mollusca; class Bivalvia; order Ostreida; family Ostreidae; genus Saccostrea; species Saccostrea cuccullata. The sequence goes on along the minus strand of NW_026932201.1, from coordinate 16,702 downwards.
CTTATGTAAACATCCACAATATTTTTACTGTCTTTAAAGGGATGTTTTATATGCTTGTGCGTTATAAATAACGATCTATGAACGACTATACCAACATTATAGCAGCACCAAGGATATACAGCGTAGGATTCCATAGTTAAAGGTGTATATTTTGAGCAACAGACAAGACTGTTCCAAACATTTGTATATATTTGTCCGAACACAGGTAACTGCTTTGTTCCTAATTTTCATTTCAAATTTCAGCACATACAGTTATACGCTAAGCTTTAGTGCTATGCAATTCCAAGTATATTCGCATTATGTGCAATGTATTTCATAACGCCTGAGTGCTATGTTATATTCTCAGTATACTTGCATTATGTGCAATGTTTACATTAAGCCTCAGTGCTATGTAATGTTATTCTCAGTATACTTGCATTATGTGCAATGTTCATATGAAGCACTAATGCTATGTTTTTTAGTACCTTAGCCTCAATTAGTCAGTGCTATGTTATTCTCGGTATACTTGCAAGTGCAAAGTTTACAAAAAGCCTAAGTGCTACGTAATTGCCATTCATATTATGTTGACATAAAGCCTAAGTGCTATACTGGCCACAATATTCTAGCATTGTGTGCAAGGTTAACATGAAGCCAATGTGCTATGTTATTCTGGTATAATTTGCTGGTTATAGGTGCATTGCTCACATGAACCTAAGCTAACTGCTATGGGTAATTTGCATTTATGTGCAATGTGGAAAATACATAAGGTAAGCCTTAGGGCTATGATATTCTCACTTTATTTGCATAATTTTCTTAGTTTATGCAATGCCTCTGTGCTATGTTATGCCCAGTATATTTGCAAGGTAGTTTAAGCCTGAGTGATATATATCGTACACTAGTACGATTATATATAAAGCTCAATGTCATGTAATTAATGGTTGAACTGACTAAGCGTTAAAAGCTACTTATGAGGTTAAGAATTCAACCAGTCAACATTTAATCTGATTTTTCTTATTGTACTTTATATTCAGCTTCTAACACATGGCGTCAACACCTAAGAGGAGAAGGAGGAGCAAAGGAGCATCGGCCCAGAACAGCGATGGTAATCAGATTCCGCCCACTGCAGGAATGCCGCAGAGGGACCAAGATGACATGATTAAATCATGCATGGCTGCCATTCTGCCAACCATTGAGGACACCTTTTAAATGATGTATGGCGGATTACCACAACAGGAGCAGTCAAACAACTGGACAAACATCTGCCACAGAAACGCAGCCTGAGCAGCCATCACAACCGAAACCCTCGGAACCAGTCTCGTCAGAGTCAGTCTCTTTGGAGTCAGTATCGCCCAACCCTCCACTCTTTGAGGAAATCACGACGCAAGATACAAACACATTAACCCAACCTACTAAAGAGGGGGACCCACACCCAGCAACCGGCCTGACATTGGGGGTTGAAGTAAAGATAAGGGCAAAAATTCATGCCAACGAGTTTGTAAAATTTTCTACTCTATTGCCGAAAGACCTCGATTATAAGGAAACTGAAAAGTTTAAGTCAGTAGACAAAGATGGGCAGTTAATCTTCGTTAAATCAAATGACAAAGGCCCGCTGAAAACAATTCACAAATGGGTGGAGGCTTTCCACATATTCGTCGCGATCTATGCAGAAAAATCCCCCCTGGAAATCAGCAAACTGATGACATATGCACAAACAGTGCAAAAAATTGCGGATTCTTGCGGGGACCAAGCGGCCTTACTCTATGACGAAAAATTTCGGCGTTGGCGTGAAAAGGAACCCTCCTCATGTGACTGGGACAAGAAAAATATAGAGTTGTATCAGGAGGCATTAGTTTCTGGGTTAGACTTTAAACTAAAAAACAAAAAGCAGCCCTTTCGTGCCCAACCTAAGCAGCGTAACTACTGCTATTCCTACAACAATCTCGGCTCGTGCAACAAAATCAACTGCCCCCACCAGCACATCTGTCAGTACTATTCGGGAAAGCACCCTCGCCAACAGTGCTACAATCGTTCAAAACTAGGTTTTTCAAAACAAAATGCTAAAAAACCTACAAGCACATCCAACAAACCAGCACCCTTGTCTAAGTAAAAAGGATAAAACCATCATAACACCGATTAGAGTTGATAAACTGTCTAGTTATCTTGAGGGCTACGATTCAGCTTTGACTTCATTTCTAATACAAGGGTTTACTTTCGGTTTTAAAATTCCATATCAGGGTCAGCGTGCATTTCGGATATCGAAAAACCTCTCGTCTCTTAAGGGTAATGATGAAATTCTTCATAGTAAGCTCATAAGTGAACTGAGCGCAAACCGTATCGCTGGACCTTATCTGAGCCCTCCATTTCCAAATATTCAGATATCACCTTTAGGATTGGTGCCCAAAAAAGCAGCTGGGGAATTTCGATTGATCCATCATTTATCTTACCCTGAAGGAGATTCGATTAACCATAACATTCCTAAAGAGTACTGTACAGTTCAATACCAGTCAGTAGACACCGCCGTCACAATAATCAAGCAATTGGGAAGGGGTGCTTTGTTAGCCAAAACAGACCTTGAAAATGCTTATAAACAGATCCCTATTCACCCGGATGACTTTGAACTGTTAGGTTTCATGGTGGACAACAAGTATTATTTCGACAAAACCTTACCCTTTGGCCTAAGTTATTCTTGTAACCTTTTTGAGAAATTCAGCTCAGCCCTTCAATGGATCCTTGAATCAAAATTTTCGGTTTTGCATTGTGTACACATCTTGGACGATTTTCTTTTCATAAGTCCATCTAACTCCTCAAAGTGTTACAGTGCTCTACTAGCTTAATTTTTACCAACTAGCTAAAGACATTGGCCTGCCTATCAAATCGGCTAAAACTGTTTACCCAACAACTACCCCCACATTCTTGGGTCTAGAGTTAGATACACTGAAGATAAAAATCAGATTACCTTTGGATAAATTAACACAATTAAAGGCAGAAATCAAAAAATTTCAGACAAAGCATTCTGCAACGTTGAAAGAATTGCAGTCCTTGATTGGTATGCTGAATTTTGCGTGTAACGTCGTACCACCCGGTCGCACTTTCTTGAGACGTCTCATCGACCTAACGATTGGCCTTAAGAAACCATACCATCATCGTCGTCTTAACTTACAGGCACAGGCCGACTTGCGTGCCTGGGGTGTGTTTTTAGAACATTTTAACGACAGGGCCTTTTTTCCATCCGGTATAACTCATTCTTCCTCTTCACTGCATTTCTTCACCGATGCAAGTAACATAGGATTCGGATGCACTTTTCGTACAAAGTGGTTTTACCATGAGTTCACTGCAGAGTGGTTAGAATACCATATTTCAATACGAGAATTCCTACCTATTGTCATCGCATTAGAAATTTGGGCCCTTTCTTTGGAAAACTGTACGGTTGTTCTACATTCAGACAACATGGCTGTTGTGCACGTTATAAACAAAAATACCTCAAAAGACCCCCATCTTATGCAACTGATGCGGCGTCTTATGGTTCTTTCACTTAAACACAATATCCATTTCCAGGCCAAACATATACAAGGAATATCTAATACAGCTGCTGACTTACTTTCTCGTTTGCAGGTGAAGGAATTTCTGGCACGCTTCCCTCATATGGACAGCGGACCAACACCAGTCCCCTCAAGTTTAGTGAAGATCTGACCTGTACAGCTGACCTATTGGTTCGAAATTCTTTATCGCCGTGGACTCTATTGGCTTACAAATCAGCCTTTTCATCATACAAATGCTTTATTGAACAGACTTTTGGGAATCAAGCATCCCCACTACCACCTTGTGTTCAACACCTATCACTTTTTGTTGCTCATTGCTACCAGAAAGGTTTTGCCGCATCTACCACTTCCACAGTAGTATCCTCATTGAGTTTCATCTTCCAACATGGAAACTATTCAGATATAACACAGCATTTCATCATCCGCAAAATGCTACAGGGATACCGTAAATCCAAACCAACATCTGACCCAAGGCTTCCAATAACCCCAGTTGTGTTGAGGAAACTCATTCAGGCTTTGGATTTCACCACTTCATCGGATTTCATGAAATCACTTTTACGTGCCATGTTTACCCTTCCATTTTGTGCCTTCTTACGAGTCGGAGAAATAACGAAAACAAACACTACAACTCAACATTTTCTACTCTTTGGAAACGTGACGGTAGGGAGCGACAGTCCACAGAACAGGTTCATCGACATAAATATACCCCACTTCAAACACTCAAAGGCAAACAATACAACACTTCGCTTGAAACAAAATACTAAGGACCCTTTAGTGTGCCCATACAAAGCTCTGCTGCATTACCTGAACCTCAGAAAGCATTCTTCCCATGCAGAACCTTTGTTTTCTTTTATGGACGGTTTGCCTATCTCTCGCCAGTACTTTACCCAGCAGTTGCGATCGGCTTTAGCTTTCTGTAACCTAGACTTACAAAGTTACAACACACATAGTTTCCGCATTGGTGCTGCCACTACAGCTGCCTCACTTGGATTCTCCGAACTACAAATTCAATGTATGGGCAGATGGAATTCGTCTGCTTTTAAAAAGTATATTAGAATCCCAACTCTAAAATTTTAAGAAACTCAAGTGTTTCCATTAGGATTGTGAAGACAGGGGCTTCATATCCAATACAAACACAACCATGTAGACAGGGGCTACATGTTGTCAATTGGACTGCATCATACTTGGAGACAGGGGCTCTGAGTTCATATCATTTTTAAGGGGAGTACACTGCACCCTTCCATTATTGTTTTTATGCTTAGTACGTTATATCCGGTGCAAGTCTTTTTCCTATGTACATATGCATTGCTAATGGAAGTTAGATATGGGGCGTTAACAAGGCAGCCTATGTATGAAATGTATATGTATGACATGACAGATGTTAGTGAACTGAAATAGCCTACCTTGTTAAGGTGGCAGATGAACACCCCATATCACTGCTTTGTTTAGATCATACTGTATATCTAGTCCTTTCAATGGCCAAAATTTTGTTGCATAATAATTTTACTACTCAGTCCATTTCTCAGGATACAAATGCGTGATAGTTTTGTAGTATTTTGTGTACATATATGTCTTTTGATTTATTGTCATTTATTGAAGGAGTGTTAGATTTTTTGTACCTGTCACATCATTTTTTGTGCAATGTCTTTTTATGACTTTTTATATGCTATTATGTATTGTGAAGTTCTTATGATTTGTCCTCCTTAATAAATGACCATTTTTATTCTTTATATGGTAGTTGATTCTTCTTCTTATACGGAAGTTGGGCAGGCAGGCATAAAATATTTATACATTATAATTCTCTTAAACTTATTAGCAACTTTGGTTATCTAAACATATCTATTAAAGATACAAAAAAAAAGACAAGGAATTATGAATAGTTACCAAAACATTCGCCCACATATGATCTAAAAGAAACCTCTAATTCTTATAAATAAATTGTTCCCAGAAATAAGATTCTTATACGTCATTGAAAGCCAGATTAAGTCAATATGTGAGCCATTGGGCATATGAAAAACCATTGAGAGTTAAACGGACGCTACGTGGGTTTACGTAAATACTGTGACTTTAAAATAATTTATTTTTTTTTATAAAGTTTTATTTGAATCATCATATATTTATAATAGAACTTTCTCAAAGAAATCAATGTAATATGTGATAAACGTAATACACAGATCTTATTCAAATGAGTACGATATTTTTAATAATATATTGAAATTGAATTTGTTTAACGTCCCTTTTTTTTCATATGGAGAAGTCACCGTAGGCCGGTTTCAAATTTATATCACTCATAGCAGTATTTAGCGTCTACCGCGACACGGGACCTACGTTTTTTAGGTCATATCCGAAAGACCCTGACTTTCACTTCTAGTGCCGAGCGCTTGGCGAAGGAACAGTCACTACCTTTGTTTCCGTCTTAGGTATGACGCGGCGCCGCGAACGAGAATCTAATTCCCGATCACGAAGCGAACGCTCTACCACTAGGCTACCGTGACCGGTCTTTTAATAATATATATGTATACAAAGAAACTGAACTAACTTTTTTATTCTATGCAGAGTACGTTTAAGTCACTTTATGGACTTGAGAACAATTGTCGTATATTGTATGCGGTCCTTCATTACTTTGCCCATAATCAGAAAAAGACGAAGTGTGGTCATAAGTATTTTCTAACTGTTGTTGGTCTCCTGCAATACTGACGTTATATCCTCCGTAAGCGTATTCTTGCTCAGTTACAACTGGAGCATGGTCATATACGTCCTCAGGCTTGTGTCTCCTTGCCTCAATACCTCTCAGATGGTCATATTCACCGTCCATAGATTCTTTATAAATGTCATCATTGACTTGTTCAGAATTTTCTGATTTCGGATTCCGTTCAGAATTAGTATCATGATACATGTACATGTTCCTCGCATGAGTTTCATTTGCATAGAAATTTTCATTGGGATTTTCAAGATGATGTGCGGTCTTCTTGTTCTTTTGATTCGACTTCCGGCTATTAAACACACAAAAGAATTGACGACAGATAATAAAGAGAGTTTTAATGGCGAACATTTGTGCAGCAATTTTTAATAAATGAAGCGTGTATTCTGAGCAAAAAGAAATGTATTTTGTTTTGCAAAATTAAAATTGGTACAAACCGTTTGTAGCAAACAATTCCTATTACTAAACAACCAAAACCAATGATGGTAATTAAGGATAAAGGAATGATGATGCGGAAGTTTATGATTGAATCTGCAATTGAAAACAAAAGACAAATGGATTTAATTTCATTTTCATTCTACAAAATGTTGTATCGGACTCTTGAAGACTAAATATATAATTTTTTTTAAAAGGAAGTAATGAATTTTTGAAAAGCATATCTCTGATTTGAACGTCTTTTAAAGATAGTCAAACAAACAGATCAGAAACTTAATTTGGCAGCTTACCTGTTGCTCTCCTTTGACGTATTACCATGCCCGAATCCTGACAAAAAATTATCGGATAATAAAGTATATTAATAAAATCTTGACAAATATTGTTCAAGCGAAACGTTGCACAGAACATACTTATGGTTTTCATTTGCAAATTTAATAATAGTTATTTTATTTATAAAAAAAATGTCAATGTATCTGTAAAGAAAAGAAAAGGAAATGGACATAAAAGAAGTATAAAAATTTCTATCAACGTTTTGATTTTATGTGTCTGCAATGAAATGTGAATAGAATTAAGGTAAATTATAACTTGTTATTTATGGGAAAAGGATGAAATAAAATAAAATGTTTGAAACGCAATTTTAATCAATACCTTTCCACAAATTAAATTATCCAGCTTTTTTAAACAATCAACAAATTCACAGGCAGTCCGGTTGCATTTTTGGCATTGATGAAACGTTTCTCTTTCATGGATATAAACTGCAACACCTGTAAGAAATAATTGAATCTGTCTCTATAGAACAGTGTAATAGAATGCATGCTTTAAATATTATTAATGATGAACATATTTAATCCATAATTGTTTGCTCAATAACTATTTAGACAATGGTGCATTTTTGTTATATTTCCCCTTAAATATCACAAAGACGTCGAACAAAAGTCAAAGTATAATTAAACATATTTGTCAAGTTTCATTTGTATTCTACCGTTCACGGTAGCTTAGTCGGTAGAGCGCTCGCTTCGTGATCGGGAGGTCGTGAGTTAGTATCTCGGCCGCGACTGACCTAGTCATTGAAGTGGGTAGCAACTGTTCCTTCGCCATGCGCTCTGCACTTTGAAGTGAAAGTTGCGGGTCCTTCGGATGAGACCTTAAAAACCGAGACCCCGTGTCAGCGGCAGGCTTGGCACGATAAAGATCCCTCACTGCTCAATGGCCCTGAGTGCCGAATAAAGGTCAAAATTTGAAGCCCTTCACCGGCATACGGTGACGTCTCCATATGAGTGGAAAATTCTCGAGTGGGACGTAAAACAATATACAATCAATCAATCAATCATTTCTATGCTTGAACAACAGATGCATTTTGTAGTTGAACGCGATTTTCATTGGGAATGAGAAAGATGAATAATGTTACATTCAAAAGATAACAAATCCAAGTAGGAGTGGTGTAGTGCTAAAAAGAAAAATAAAGAGAGAAAAGTTATAATGGCTTCCTTACCTCGATCATATCCAGTGTACACTTCTTTTGCGATGCTTAGCCAGGTAAAACCTCTCTGTTTCCTTTGTAATTGTTTACATGCCAAAGTAGCGCCAGTCAAGGAGACGTTTCCAATTAAGTACGACGAGGGATACCGTGTTTTGCAAATCTGCATTGATGATGTCCAGTTTCTTTTTATCTCTGATTGATTAATATTTACGTGTTAGTATTTCACAAAATAAAGTTCAAATTAAAAAATGGAGGGAATAATGAAAACTTGGAAATTCATGTAAATTTTAATTGACCCTAAAAATACGCAACAAAAAAATTTCGTACCTTGAATTTTTAAGAAAGTCGAGATTTTTCTCAATTTTTAAACAATTGAAATGCTGTAAATGCTTTTTATTCGCGAGAACTTTATTTCCGCGTAATTACAAAAGACGCAAAAATTTCATTCTTGCGTATAATAGAATTCCTTCAAATTTATTACATTTATTATTCTTAATTACATGTAAAGCAATGACAAATATTGTAAATGTCAATGTCTATCTCGCGAAAATAAGATGTTGCTAAAATTAAGTGATCTACAGTAGTTTGTTCAGCACAAAAATTGTCTTGAATGTATTCCTTTTCACTTACATTCAGGTTTCCAATGACGGGAATATATGTTAATTTGTTACCTGTTGTGCATTACTATTGAAATGCCCTGAAATCGTATTTGTTGTAACATCTTTAAGCAAAATAAAACCAATAAGCTACATATCGATAAACTCAAATAAAATGATCATCCAGTATTTTCACACACCCTCCCCCCTCTATAAAATAATTGAAGTCTTATTTCCTTTTCTATTAATCTAATGTTAATGCGTTGAGTGACTTGCCTATGTAGAATTTACTAACGAAAATACAGAAACTCATAATTTAAAAAGATTTTATCACTTTTTACAATAATTCCCAACGCTGAATTAAAAGCCGGGATTTCTGATAACATAGCCATTGCTTTTTCAAGAAAAAAATAACTCCTAAATTTGTTTACCTTGTCATAGGTCATCTGAAAAGTTACAATAATCTTTTATGTTACTTTTTTTGAAGTTGATACTCCAAAGTTGATATCAAAAATATGCTTGATTTTTGGTTAGATTTTGTCTATGTATGTTTTTGATATCAAGTCTTCAAACAATCTGTTAGAATCCCTTTTTGATTAACTGCGTCGCGTTATAACAGTACAGAGCTATTTTGTATTAATAGGTAGCATAATGTATTCTAAAAACCTCTTCATGGGAAAAAATCAATTGTCTGTATGCGGCCTTTAAGTCAACATTTAGATTCATCCACAATTCCACATTAAGATGATTCCACGATGTTTTATCAACAAAAAGTTCATTTTAATACATCTCTTTGATCTAAAAAAATGATACTACAGAGCCTGGCACATATTTTTCATATTTGGATATTTTACAAAAAATAAACCTTAATGGCAGCCTACATTTAAACATGCTATACTTGATCAAGTGAATTTTTTTATGGTCATCTTCCCTTATTTGAATAGCAATATTCTATTGTTACCAGCATATGTCTCACTTGATTCGATACGCAAAAGCATTCAAAATTTTGTACTTTTTCAATTGACTTTTGAAATTAAGTACTGAATTATAAGAAAAATCCGTAAAAACTATAATATCATTCTTCAGAACGGATCTTAAGAAAAATAAATACAGGAATAATACAGGGAAAATGAGACAAAGTACATGTAAGGTAGAAAACATTCCTCTCTGATAAAATATTTCATTTTTCAATCTTTTTGTCAGTTAATGAATTAAAAGAAGAATGCATCAACGAAGGGGATAGGAAGATGAAAAGGAGTATGATGATATTACTTTATCTAATGAAACAATGTTATATATTGCCTACTACTTCAGTTAAGCTGGAAAGTGGGATAGATGCAAAGAAAATGCTTTCATATTTTCTTGAAAAATACCTGTCTTGTAGTTTAGATTACTGTAAATGTTGATCCTATCGGCACTACCACAAGTTTGGGTTGTGTCACCAGTACATTTCTTGTTACATTCTCTTTCAGGCTTTTTGATAAATGAAGTAAAAAAATTCCCGCAAAAGCATTCTCCACCAAACTGTAAATAAAAGAAACTTCATAGTTCTTAGTGGGATTAGGTATTTCTCCTCAGTGAAAAATGTATCATTACCCAATTGTAACTCAATTGAAGAAACAAGCAAGTTAAAAGAATTGTAGTCCCCAAACCGTCGGTGTCTTAAAGGATCGGATGCCCTCATTTATGGCATATCATGTAAAAAAAAATGAATGACTTCTCAAATATCATGCAAAAGTTATCATCAAAGTTTAAATGTTTGAAACGTGGAGGTCAAACATGGAGGTCAAGGTCAAGGAGTAGAAATGATAGTATTCAAGTAATGCTAATTTAAAAAAACTTCTATGTCAAGGTCTAAAGCTTGTCACGGGTAATGCTTATGTGAAATAAGAAAGTCATATCCTTATATTCAATAGTTACAACCAAGGTTAAAGTTTGTGTGAGAGACGGAATGGCTGACAGACGGATTTGCAGAGAAATGCGATTAAATTTCCCCCGTAAAAGCAAAATGCGAACCTCAACTCCGTAGAATTGGTAATCTGTACAGAAGTTCCTACAGCTTTCTACAGTCAAGTCAAAGTCATCTTTACGGTTGATTCCAGATAAGATTCTATTTGGTTGGTCTTCAAAACATCCTAGATACTCTATTAAATACAGGAACGAAATCGATGAAAAGATCATATTGATATTGCTCTTCAATTCTTTAACTGCTCTCGAACATAAGAACCCTCTCCACATTAATGAAAAAAGTTTTGGACGTTGCGAAAAATACATATTGAATATAGGAGTAAACATTGAGCTTATCTCTTCAATTTTCAACATATGGTACCTGGCATTTACACCAAGGAAAACTGTTCAAAACAACAATGTATTAATGAACAAAAATCACTGTTGTATACTTCCATTGAGAAAATACATGTAATTAATATGTTCAATGAATTACTTAATGACTTCTGAAATGTTAAGAAGACTTAAATTGATTACAAATTCAGTAATATTTTGAAAATTTCTATGTATTTAAACTTACACCAAAGGGCAGATCACTCTTACTGTAGAAAAAAATTACGGAGAGGGTTTAACACTTTATATTTTCTTGAAAACCAGAATTCAATTGAAATCCATATTTTTTTTTTATAGAATTGTCATTTATTTATTCGGTATTGTGGCATGACCATCCACATATTTTTTGTCAACATCAGATGCCACCATAGATAGTTGAGATTAGCATTTTTTTTATTTTTAGGTTTACCAATCCGCCCCTCAAATTTTTGAATTTTTTGAAACAAACCAAAAAAAAAAAAAAAAAAAAAAAGAAAAAGAAAAACAGATTTTTTTTTCTATCTGATGTCAAATTTGAGTCGGGCATTGAGATTTCAAATTTTACGAGCTCGTACGTCCGGTTTTAAGATGAATTTGGCGGAAAATAAAGGTAAATCTGCAACTTAAATAGATGCACCATAACATTTATTATTGGTTTATGTGAAATTTATCGGTAGGAGTCCATTCAAAACGTTTCATCCGCTCAAGACCAAATAAAATGTTGACGACTTTGTTGCACAATGGCATCTTGATGAGATAATTACATGTATGTATTCGTATCCAAAAGTATCTGTCAGTAAATTATTTTCCTCCCACAAGTTTAAATTGCCAATGGTAGATTTTGTTTAGGTCTCTGTGATAGCTTACAGTCTACGCATCACTCTTTACAACAGGATCGTTTGTACATCAGATATAATTAATAAAACTATATCTATTGGGGAAGTTAAGTCCATTTAAGGAAGAAATAAATAATAGCCTAATGAAATGAAATATTTCAACTTTTAAAAACCAAGTATGTACAACTATATACAGGCACGTAGAATTTTTTTCGAATGCGGCAGCCAGAAAAAGTATATCAACTCTTAAAAAATCACCTTACTCCCCAATACTCCCGGTCTGTTTTATGATGGAAATTATTAATTAAGGTCTCACGTACATATCAGAACAATTTCTACACGTTCACCTTCATGTAACACATATTGAAATAATGAAGATGTATTTTAATTATGGTTCTTTTACCAACATAAAAAAAATTCTATCGCTGCATGGCCCCAACATGCAGACGATGAAATAAACAATTAAAAGCTCCATTTTCCTATTTTGAAGCACTTTGAGTCCAGTAGAAGTCTATCAGCAGAGCAACAAAAAAGAAGTGTAAATGAATGTACAAAATACAATTAATTACCCCTTTTGAGGTAAATATGGTGAAATAAGGACCCCAAGAGGTGACCTGGCCTGACCGAGGCCGCCTAGCGGACAAGGCCAGGGCAGATCACTGAGTGGGCCAGGTCCTTATTTCATCATGTTCAACTCACAAGGAGTAATCAATTGTTTTATTATACCGATATATATATTGAAAAGTATGAATCTCTAACCGTTATCAATATCTTTCTTTGATCGGGATCGGGATTCGCTACACTCCATATAGTGATTGCTTGACGTCTGCAATCGTGTAAGTTTTTGTATCATGATTTACTGATTAAAACAATATTTGATTGCTAGCGACATACATTGTTAAAACTAGCGATTACTTTTCCTCTACAGTTAAAATCTAACACAGAATTCAACTCTTTAAAAAGTCGCTTCTACATTCCATTGAATTGTAACGATATTTTGAAATGAGTAAACCGTTTAAGTTTACGATAAAATTTTACTGTATTCTGTATGGTAATACAAAACAGACCATTCACAATTTTAAAATTTTGTTTTCTTGTATACTTATCATTTTATACAATAACTTCACTAAAAAGAAATTTTTGATAAAGAGGTCATTATGAAGCGGTCATTAATAATAATAATGACCGGGTAATATATCCCCGTGCAGTGATTCCTAGATCATTATTGCTGTAAACAGTACAACTTGGAGTCATTGTTGTGTTTTAAAGCTTTCTTTCCAGCCAATTAAATTCGGATATTATCAATATAGGTAGAATAATAGTCTATTATTTATCAAAAAAAAAAAAAATTATAATTTTATTTCTTTTATTTCCTTCTCCTAGGGGAGTTTTCATTTTGATGTTTGTAAACTTGAAAATTCAAAAATAATGCTGGCCTGAGAGATATTTGTTCTAGATTAGAAGTGAAGGCAAAATTGATATATGAAGAAAGCTGAAAATATTTTGTTGATTTTGATGATTTCCCTCTCCGTTTAATGGAATATATGGCAGATATATGCTAACATGCGGTTTTTATTTTAATACCAGGTATAGGAAACTCAGAGGAATTCTGTAAACCTTACTCACAGGTAAGTCCCAGTGGTGTAAATTTTTATTTTTTATGACCGAATCGGTCATATTTATTTGAAAAGTCGCTTCGCTATGAAAGATTGAGAAATGATGGACTATTTTATGAGATTTCTAAATATTCGAGTACCTTACAAGCTAAATATACTGGTGTTTAAGGAGAACGGTGTATGCAAAGATATCTCTTATTTTAATCCTGAACGTGTACTTGCACATTACCTTTATGGACGCATGCTCCAAAATATGACTCAGAGCAATTTGAAGAATATGAAAACTCCTGCACAGAACCACCACAGTTTACTGCAACACATGTCGACCCTTGTTTAACTTTGTCGGCTTCTATAAATTTTAAAAGAAATATTTTTTGTTACATTTATAAAATTGTTATTTGAAACAACACTGTTCAGCTCACCTAAGCAGGAAACTCAAGTGAACCCTTTTTTGGAACAAAGATTGCCCGTCGTCTGTCGATCAGTCGTTTGTGAATTATTCACGTATTCAACTTCCCAAGAACAATTATCATTCCGAACTTGCTCCAAAGCACCCTTGTGTGAAGGAATTCAAGTTTGTTCAAATGGAGAATCACATCTCCTTATGCGGGTTATGTAATACGTTTTGATAAATTTTAATATCACCTTTAAAAATCTTCTCACTAAACTATAATTATTCTCAAAAAAGCAAAATATTATTATAGTCATATTTACATAAAAGCATCCCCAGTTTGTGTAACTTGAAAATTTTTAAATCATAACTACTGGGGGAAGAGTAAACACTATAATGAACAAAGAACGTTTCATACTGGAAGACAGCGTATATTTTAATAAGCTATAAAAATTTCTTTCCAAGAACAGCTAATTATTATGGTAGTTGTACTATCATGGATGAAATTTAATATAGTTTAGATTCAAGCTTTTTTTCAACTCATGATTTTGATAGACTGTTGCAAAATATGAGAACAAAATCGACATAAGAATATAGAGGATTTTAAAATAACACTTTCCCTCATAAACAATGAACTAACGTATCGTCATATTTTTATGGAAACACTCTCATATATTACGGTTTTAAAATTGTTCAATTAATGACTCCCAATAAAAATAAATTATGTAGTAATTTTTAAAAAAGGAATATGCAGCGTTAATATATACAGAGGGAGAACAGTGGAGTCATGGTAACTCAAGTAGATCTGACCCATTGGATTCTTGTCTGTTTGTTTGTTTGTTTGTTAAACGTTCCTTCGAGACTTTTTACCGACACTTAGACGCTACCATTTATTGCTGGCCCTGGATAACCATTGCCCCATGCGGGTAATTCTTATGTCTGTAATCTCTTTACATGTACTAGGATGCTAAACATATAGAAATCCACGACATGTCTGAATTAAGTCGAGATTAATTGAAAATGGAAATAGTTACATATATATCTCATATGCTATATTGTTTCAATGATTTCTCAACCTTATTACCACTAGTTATAGTTACCATAACTTTACAAATCTTTGTTAACTCCCTTCGCCGCAGTCTCGCATTTTAACGCATAAGACCATTTCCTATTTCTAACGCAAAATCACACATATACCGTTTCCCCGCAAACACACATTTTTAAGTTCATTTAATGTTCAATTCAATGCCAGTCTCCTTCCACTTTAAACTTGCTAAAATCTCATTAAATAAAAAAGGTTATTTATTTAATTGTAAAGTCATATTTCTTTAAAGTGGACATTAAGTTCAATCGAACAAAAGAGGTTTCGCATTAACGAAAATGTTTCTACAATTAAAAATGGACCATAATATCTTTCATTTAAATTAAAGAAGATGATGGATTTTAGAAGAATGTTTATGAATAGAATGAAAAAAAACATAAAGTAAATATTTTTTGATTATGAAACTGAAATGCTGGAAGTGAATTTAAAATACCTGAAGTATATAAAGTATATGCATTCGGTCCTCCACATTCTAAAAATTTAATTTCTTCTTCATCTCGGACATCATAACATGAGCTATTGCACTGATCTGATGAGATGGTCTCTGCAAAAACGGGGCCTTCAAAGCAGACACATTCTCCTGACTAAAACATTTTGGAAAAAAAAGGATTTATTGAAGTAAGACAATGACACTTCATCTTATATATAAATTAAACTATCTGTAAAATACTAAATTACATGTGAATTGCAAAAAGGACTGTTCTAGCTATACATTTCTTCGCGAAAAAAATAACCATGATATCAGATGTAACTTAGAAAATTGACCCGAGTTTAGAGTTCGCAATTCTTTAATTTTTCTACGGCTAATAATTGAGACAAATATTCGTAAAATTTAAACCTGGGGTCATTTTTCAACAGCTTTGTAATTATGAGTTTGAACTATATTTTTGAAAGGGAAGTTGTGTTAAATGATTTATATTTATCCGCTTAAGCGTCAGTTTCAAAGATTCTATTTTACCAGAATTAAAAAAAATAGGACTGGCATCATTCCGAATTTACATAGGTGTGATTGATCGGTATACAAATTAATTTTTGTTTGTTTGAGGCCGCGACACCCTTACTAAAGACGTCACTTACTTAACTGCACAGTATTTTGGAGCGATTCTTGAATCATACCTGGTAGTTAGTGCTTTAAATAAATAAATAAATAAATATCAAAGATCACGTAAAAGAATGGTGATTTCCAGAACCCCTCTACACTTCTTCTTAGAGTTGTATATCTGTTGTTATTTACAGCATCCTTACCGTAAAACTATGACAGTTCTGTATGAATTAAGTTTGCCCAAATTTCATTGCTGCATATTATTGGAGTCCTCTATTTTTTGTACAGATTGTCCATTCAAAATAGAAGATACTAACATGTTAATATACACACTGAAAATGGAATACATCTATGTGTTTAATTAAGTGTTAATTTAATAAATTATAGTTATGAATTCATTACTATGTATTGCTTAAAATAGAACTGGTTTCATGATCAAAATTCCACGACGTGTCCCGGTTTACAACAGACTAGGTTTTCAATTCAACGTCTTTGGTCTCGATGTTCGAAATTGAAAAAAATGACATCCCCCAGGTCAATTCTTAACCAGGACAAAAATTCTACTTTACAAGGGGTCACATGCAGTGTGATTGAAAAATGTTAATCTATCCATGACATAACATATACAAAGGATACCTTCAATCCAAAATGAGTTGAATTTACAGT
>NW_026932200.1:0-51170 GCF_032062105.1 Saccostrea cuccullata | reverse complement strand
ATTTTCCCAAACTTTGCATGTATACTGAAGTTAATGTAAGTCATATATGGTATAAAAATGAAGAGTTTCGCTATTGTAGTTTTCACACAATAAAACTATAGTCGGCCCCCTTAAATATCAAAAGTAATTGGATCAGGTACCATGGGTGAGTGAGCATCCCCTGCCGATCGATCACACCCACCGTGTGTTCCTAGTCATGATCGAGAAATAACCTACATGTACCATTGATGTTGTAGAGTTCCATGTTTGCTCTGCTCAAAAATGTGTTGGTGAATGGATTTCTGAGCATGAATACTGTGTTCGATATCTCTATATCTTTAATTTCATTTCCAATTTAAATCAACAATGCCTATACTTGATTCTACATTGCATAAAAATCATCCCAAGAAGATGTTCTCGTTTTTTGTACCATACATAGCGGACTACAGTAAATATTAATTGTTTCATAAAACGTTTTTAATTACACGAAAATTTAGATGCTTCACGAATACTAAACAACAACAATACTAGCTAATTGGAGACATTGTGTTACATAAATGTTGAATTTAAAAAAAAAAGTAACTGTAAGAAATTTTGATCTCACAAAATGTTACCAAAATATGGTATGGGTAGAAAACAGGTTATTTCACAAAGTTGAACAACCGTTCCCCAAGATAGTATAAAGACAAAAGAATTACATAATGCACAATTACATATGGAAATAACAAAGAGTATTGGGCACCGAAAAGAAGTTCATTAAGCAATACAAATTATGGAGCAGAGCAAACACGGACCAAAACATCAGAGGTGGGATAAAATGAAATATAGGAATGAGCATCCCCTGCTGCCCTGTCACACCGGCCGTGTGCTCCCTGTCACGGACGGGAAATGACTGAAAATACGTGAACAATTGATGTGTGAACACCTGATTCTTGAATGATATTAAATGCATAAATATATGCATACTTTGTCATTTGCAAAATTATTTTGAAACGACTTCTGTTAGACAACAGTACTCATGTTAAAAATGT
Organism: Saccostrea cuccullata; assembly: GCF_032062105.1. Lineage (NCBI taxonomy): Eukaryota > Metazoa > Mollusca > Bivalvia > Ostreida > Ostreidae > Saccostrea > Saccostrea cuccullata. The sequence continues at coordinate 50,160 of NW_026932200.1, read as the reverse complement.
GATATTTAATTTAAATTATAAATATTGAATACGAAATTCTGCATACATTGATTCGATCAAAATGTAGATATCAAATTACCTTTTTTGTGAAAACTATAGATAAATATATTGTCTCTTTGCACACGTCAATTGTTAACTGGAAGTGACCTTTGACATGGGGAGACCATTTATTTCTAATATATATATATTTGTTTATAGTTTTCTTTTACCCGCTCGCGGTTTATCTTTACTTGGGGAATCTAATGAGATCGATCACAGTCAATTATTACCACCTTGCACATATTTAAACATGGAGACAATATTTGTTAGTAAACATGGAGACAATATTTGTTAGAATTGAATTTGGCAAAATACACATGTTCGGGAAAAAAGTAAATATAAACTTTTCCAAAGAGTTGAATTCCAATATTAGCTATAGGATGGGAAAATTTTGAGCAATGGCCTTTTCCACAAATACTCTTGAAATGAAAAAAATGGGAATTTTATTGAGGTACAAGAACTCTTATATAGAACACTTTTCTTCAAGAAAAATTTTACTTCTGAATTATTAAAAGTTTGGAAAATGTCATGGCATGCTACGTTTCGTGAACTGATTATGAATGATGAAATAGGTACTAGGGTTGATCCACGACTACAGTAACTTACAAATCCTAAATTATATTTAAATGTCATTTTCAAATTTTGAAATAAATACCACTTTATATACCGGGTATTAATTTGTGTATTTCAATCTAATCTATTATGTGAAATACTCTCTAAAATATCAAAATAACACAACGTAAAGCTTTTTTCTATTAAGACGATGCAGGTGATTCGATCGATAAGCAAGAACATGTTCTGCGTATGAACAATTCCAAATGGAGGTAAATTATTGCCAAAGAAGTTGATGAAACAAGAATATCAACAGTCTTCTTTAAAGTCGTCATTTCGTAAGTTCTATTGTCAATACAATGACTTTGTAAGCAAATACAATTTATCTTTAAGTCAACTGCTGACTAACGTTTTTCCTACCAATTGTTAGTCCATTATTCGTAAACTGAATTATCGACGGATTTTACCCCCGATCATGACAAGGAACACTCGGGGTGTTTTTATTTTAACCTCTCACATATTTCTTTTCAATTACCCTTATTGTCATTTGGCATAATCCTTCTTGTTTCGGATGGTATATTAAAATTAATATAAACTTTATCCAAATGTTATTTGAAAATTCATTGAGGTGGGGGTTGGGGAATTAGGGTTGTAAAAACTTTGTAGCATTAGATTCAAAATAAGTGTCAACGAGAAACGTCATAAGGACCTTGGTATATTTTTGCTGTGCGGCGATTATCGAGACCAGAGATTGAATCCTTTCTAATATTCTATAATGTTTTGGATACATCTGAAAGAAATTAACAGCAAGAGTCAAAAATAGATCGAAGTAATATTAAAAACAGTTTTCATGAAAATCATTAATTTTCGAAGACTTTGTATTAAATATGACATTGCTTGTGGATAAACGCACGTGTATCCAATTGATATTTACAAGATAAGCTTAAGTTTTATCATATACCCATCAATTTCACTGGGTGAAAAGTCCAGTTTCCGCAAAACTGAAACTATATGGAAACCTTGCTGAAACTTGGCGTTGAAGTTTCCTGTATGGTTTCCGCAATGCGGAAACTATATAATAGTTTCAGCAAGTTTCTGTAGGGTTTCCGTATGCTGAAACTATTAGGTTTGTTTCCAAATAGTTTCCGCAAAACGGAAACCAATGTAAAATTTAATGAAATGTCAATTTAACGATACTTTTTAGTTTCAGTAGGTTTCAGTTTCCGGAAACTATTGATTTCGATTCCATATGGTTTCCGCATGCTGAAACCGAACTGAAACTTTTTCTTTTCTTTTTTTTCAAATGGGTAAAAAATCAACTCAAATGATTTTTTTACTATTGATTTCGATTCCATATGGTTTCCGCATGCTGAAACCGAACTGAAACTTTTTCGATTATTTTTTTTTTAAAAGGGTGGAAAAATCAACTCATATCATATTTTTATTTACTTATACATGTTCAAAAATGGTTTTATTTTAAAATATCTACTAGTTCATGTTCAGATTTTGAGATGTGCTCTGTGTAAACTTACACACACGATATTGATATAAATGATAAGCACTTTATACAAGATCCTTGCTTCATATTAATTTATTTCATATTGTGCCGGAATTAAACAAATATCATTTTTAAACAAAATCGATTCCTCTCAACAGGATTTTCTACATTACCCAACTCGAGACTCCCCCTCGGGTATTAATTCTTTTCATAACATACATTATGTTCACAAAATATTACTTCCGTATGAGAACAAATCAAGGGTTATATATGGAGGTTCCTCTGTCTACAATTACATTTAATGTTATAAATTTGTTTAAAAAAGAAAATTAGTGTGTCTCCATGGTGCATGAAATACAGATAATAACGAGAGCGAACGTTTACATTATCTGAGATAGAAAGTTTGGCATTTTTTTCCTTATACATGTATCTATATTCCTGAATGGAAAATTATCATTTCAATAATTCAATTTGTTAACAGCAAATACTGACTAGAAAGCCTTTTTTACTATTCAGTGTTCGACATAAGATATATAGTGCAATAGTTACTAGTTGTTTTTATAATTACATTGATCATGTTGATTTAATACCTACATATATATGTATTTTTATCTCCGTTCTCATGCCGCGGGTAAATATTGCAAGAAAACATGTCCTGAACATTTGATGCCATGGTTCTTAAGATCTGCAGCATATTATGTCAATCTAATTAAAATTAAATCGTCTCATTTGTTACCCAAATGCTTATTCGCACGAAGAAGACTTATTAATGTAAAAAGTCTGTTTTTGTGAAACAATAGCCTGGGAGGGAATGGAAAATCTCACTTTAATTAGATTGCATATTATGTGTAGGCTTTTTTATTTATTTATTTATTTTTTTTTTCAAATATCTTGCTTTCGTGATGTTAATTAATGCAATATTACTGAAAACGCGGTACCTATACTTCTTAGTAATATGGTCAATTATATTCGTATTGAGATGTATAATGTGCTAAATTTGTGATTTAGAAAACACTTTTTTTTATATTTTAAAGTAGTATGTAAGTTGATCAAATTTTCAATCCTTTTGTTTGAACCCCACTCGCGGGCACCTGTCCTCACGTGCCACAGGTGGGGAGACACGTGTCGCGAAGACAACTGCTACCGTGTTGGTGTATATTTTGTATATTCTATGTGGATTGAGAGGTTTTTCTACCTTAGAGGAACAATGGGCTGTGACCAGGCGTAATATATACATGCAGTACATGGTATACACAGTATAGTCACTAGTAATGACCCCAAGGTGTCTGAATTCAAATTTTAAAAATTTAAAAAAAAAAAAACCACACACTCTATATATAAAAAACTTCACCTAAAATCAAACAAATAAGATTGTTTCATAAAATATTCTATATAAAATGTTTCATATAAACTATTAAGTTTATTATGTGTTGGTGATTAAAAGAAAAAAAAAGGAAAAACCTCTCAGATATTTATCTATTATAGATCAATCTAATAAATAATAAAACTAATCTACAGGTAAGGAGAATATTTGCTAGTTCAATAGACTATTTTAAAAAAATCAGTATTATTTTACAATTTTTCTACAAAGAAATCGGCAATCACAAAAAAATCGACAATTCATGGTATTCCTTGTTTGCCACCATTGCATGTAAACTTCAAACATTGAAAATATTTAGAGATATACGCAACCTAATGAAAACAAAGTCTATGAATTTTATTTCATAACTTTTTTCTGTAGGTTATTTCTAAGTACACAATAAAACAACGTTTTATTTCTAATTTAGAGTCCAAAACAGAAAAGTGTGAGGTTATTACAATAATAAGGAAAAGATAAAAAAAAAAAAAAGATAAATACATTTAGTAAACAACAATATACATGACATGTGTAAAGGACTATGACTACTATTACATATGATATCATTTATAAATTTGCTCTTCTGTATTGAGTAATAAATAATAATTTTTTGTTCATCATCTTATGCCGAGATATAGCGCTATTTACTATCAATGGAATGAATTTTTTTTCTTTGATGATCATCTTTTTTACATGACCGTGTTATAAAAAATGAATTTTGATTATCATTTATACTGTTGGAATTACATCTACATAATCGATCTTCTTAGTTAACATATAGACTTATAATTAATTGTACATGTAGATATTTTCTGAGATGGAAATGTTTAACAATTGATTAATAATTCTTATAACCCCAATTTTTCTTTTGAGTTTCACAAAGGTATAAAAAGCAATAACAGAGAGAGAGAGAGAGAGACAGAGACAGAGAGAGAGAGAGAGAGACAGAGACTCATACAACCCCCGTTTAATATATAGTTTGTAATTTTTTTCTTCGTTTTATTTAAGTTACGAAGGTCAAAATAAATCATAATATAATTCACTATATAACAATGATTATAAACTTACATGTACTTTGTTAATTTATCTATTCTATTTTAGGACACAAATAAAAATGTATCCCATAGATTAAGATTTAAAAAAAAACAAAAACATAAATTTGCAGACTTGTGATAAAATTTTAACCAGCTAATTCGTATCGCTTACTAGAAGGGGGGGGGGGGATAAAATCGCTCTTGTTTGTGGATAATATGCCATCAGCATAACTTTTTTGACTTGTATACTTTTTTTTTACACAATAATCTAAGTACATGTGTATATGATTTTCAATCTATTTGTAAAAATCTGGACAGTCCGTTTCAACAATTACATGATAATGATGATAATAAGGGACTTAAAATACGGTTTTATACCCACTTCGATTCCATGATCAATTTTATTTAAGCATTTAAAACTGTTCATTCTGTTGTAATAAATGCAAGGACGTCTGCAATTAAAACGTAAAAAAATATTGCCAAAAGAGAAATGCAAAAACTAAGGTGAACTGGCATTCAATCACTAGGTGGCGTATCGCGATAGAATGCTTCTCTCTCATTGGTTAGATTTTTAGTAGAGGAAAGAGGGACAAAATGGCGAAGAAAACACCAAGAACTTGCTCAAGAAAATCAACAGAGATGAGAAGATCTTTTGACTCTACACAGAAGAAAGGCACCCCAAACGGCAGATTAGATACAGGTAGTTATTTGTTACACTTCATAGCACCTTTATTTTTGTTTTTATTGACTGCAATCGTAAGAATAAAGTTTGGTCAAAACGGCGCTTTCAAAAATTCAAATTGACCATAGTACAGTTATAATTATTTTGAAAAAGCGCCTTGTAAATCTTTCTCAGCTTTGGTTGTTATACGTATAATTAATTACTGTTAAAACGGCCGCATGCATTTTGTACCATTGTATTTATCTTGCATGTTTTCGTATGATTATTAGAATATGTTTTTCTGCATCGTCCCGATCACGGTAACTGGAAATTCCAGAAGCCCCCCGTTTTTTGGAGAATACCCATACAGGAGGGTAGAAGCCCCAATAAAGTGGTAGAAGCCCCATAAAATTGAATGATTTGGGGTATATAAAACCCTATGGTGATGTTTAAATGACTGATATTGATATCCGTAAACTTTTATAGCCAATCTTACCTCCGAGTCGACAGAAATCGGGCGCCACTTCTTCTATTCTTCATATACCGTACACCACGCCCGATCTAAAATCGCGATCGCTGAAGTCGTTTCGAGTAAATCATTAGCGTAATCTTGATCAAAAGTGAATAATATAATATATGATTTTTATGTTAAAAAAAAATATGAAAGGAAAGTTAAGACTATAAACGAAGCATTAAATATTTACATATTTCCTAAATGAAATAAAATATGAATTATGATTTAATATGAACATATTTCATTGCCTACTTGAATACTTTTATACACACTTGTTTGTACCTACCAAAGATAATTTTATATCGAAAATCATTATGGAAAATATGAAAATATTTGTATAGCTGATGATGTGTACTGTTACATAAAAACGTTGTGATTTAACCTGTTGATAGACATTACAGTGAAAATACTAATTGATTGATTTTTTTAATGAATTTAACTAGGCAATTAATCAATTAATAAAGTTTCTTTTTTCTAATTCCAATCATTTATAATATATAATTAAGTTAAAATAAGTAATTAATCAAGTTGTTAATTTAATTAATTTCTAAGGTATTTAATTTTTTTTTGTCTTTCTATTTTTATTTAAATTTGAAATTCAGTATTCATGCATTCATTATTATTTTCCAGTTACTTAGATTTGTTTTTTATTGGTTCTGTTTTACTTGGGGGAGTTCTTTTTTTTTTTTAATTATTTTGTGTGTGTGTGTGTGTGCAATAGAAATAATTATATTCATTGATATTAGAAAGCAATATGTATCCATTAGAATGAAATTATTAGAATCCAGGTTTATGAAATGAAAAAGTTTCATAAAAATTAAAAGATGTGCATAATTGCTAAGCACTTGTAAAGTGGGTATTATGAGAATATGGTGAGAATATTATTTAAACATCAGCTAGCTGTGTTGTTTTGTACTGGGATAGAGAGGCACCCCTGTGTGTGTGTGTACATGCACTATATACACAGCTGTTGACACTTGGTCAAGTTAACAATAAACTCCTTTTGTTCAAACACCTGTTCTCAGCTAGTCTGACCAACCCCCCTCTGGCAGGGCATGTGTATATACACTGATCATTGTTCTTGACTTTCATTATTGAATTGTAAAATAAATGATTTTGTAATATGATCTTCTTTTTAAAACCTGGTGATATGTTTTAAATATAAATTTCATTTTAAGGACGTTAGCACACACATAAGGAAAATATGAATTTTGATAATTTTGATACTAATAATAATGATAAATTAATAAAGACCTTTTCAATTAGTACCTGAATAATTATTCATAGTTTCCCTATGTTCCCAGCTCTAGCCACGTGGAGGCCTCGACCCATGTCAAAGTGGAAGGCAGTCTGTTGGCAGTCTGTCGATGATTAAGTCTTCCCAGTTTTATTTTTTTTAAGCAGTTTATTAGCAGTTCCCTTAGCCTTGCATGTCCCTCAAACAAGTTGATTTAATATTCATAGAAATAGGCGGTTCAAGGCAGTTTTTCTTAGCCATCCAAATGCAGTTTTCAACCAGTCGTGAAGCAGTTATTTTCAGCGAAATATTTAAATGAGTTTAAAAATACTGCTTGAAACCGCAAATAACTACTTCAGAACTGTAAATCCATTTCCATTTATGGTTGTGTCTAATGAATATTCAAAGCAATATTATGATGCTGAAACTGGTACACAAACGTACAATTTTCTGCCAAAATATGGCTAAAATATTTCCAACTTGGCATAAAACAATAATAATCCATGAAATACAGTTAACAACACAATTGTAAGTTAATTATTTATCAAATTTTCCCAAGTCTGAATTCCAGTTAAAAACACTAGCAAAATTTAGAAATACATTAGCAAAAATCCTTAGCTATTATGTCCAGACTCATTTTGTCGCATCTTTTTGTTGTCATATTTTTTTTTGTCATGTACCTGATGTATACTAGAAGGCCCACTTAGTTCATCATATTTAGCATTTAATTCACTAAACACTTGAAGTGGTTTTTTATGTTTTAGAATTTCAGACATTTCCACCGAGACACCTACCCTGACCATCAGCAAGGAAGAGGATTGGCCGCTGCTACCCACAGCTCGGCCATCAGGTTCTATCTTGTCTTGTTTTTCACCTCCTCCTCGCACCTCATCTCCTCCCTCACCTCCTCCTCGCACTGCATCTCCTCCCTCTCCCCCTCCTCGCACTGCATCTCCTCCCTCTCCTCCTCCTCGCACTGCATCTGCTCCCTCTCCTCCTCCTCGCACTGCATCTGCTCCCTCTCCTCCTCCTCGCACTGCATCTCCTCCCTCTCCTCCTCCTCGCACTGCATCTGCTCCCTCTCCTCCTCCTCGCACTGCATCTGCTCCCTCTCCTCCTCCTCGCACTGCATCTCCTCCCTCTCCTCCTCCTCGCACTGCATCTCCTCCCTCTCCTCCTCCTCGCACTGCATCTCCTCCCTCTCCCCCTCCTCGCACTGCATCTCCTCCCTCTCCTCCTCCTCGCACTGCTTCTCCTCCCTCTCCTCCTCCTCACTCAGCATCTCCTCCTCCTGTCACAGCATCTATTAAACATCCAACTGCAAGCTCCTCTCCTGTTCCAAATCCAACTCCCAGCTCTCCCATCTACTTCAAGGGAGAGCACCATATCCTCTCAAACTTCTATCCATGTGTTCTAATGTACCAGGGTCTTATATTTCAGAGTTCGGAACATTTGTATCAGTACTTAAAAGCTGTCGAGCACTCTGACCCCTATTTGGCAAACCAAATTCAAAACGCTCCGACAGCTAAAATAAGTAAACAAATTTCAAAACTTGTAAATACCACCTCTCATTGGCATTCAATCAAAAACAAAATTATGCTAAAAGTTTTGGCTATTAAATTCAACCAATGTGCTGAGTTCAAAAAATACCTTCTCAGCACAAACAAAAGGGTACTGATGCATAATGTTGCGGACTCATATTGGGGCACTGGTTGCAATGGCAAAGGTAAAAATATTCAAGGTAAACTCCTAATGCATTTTAGGCATAAAATGGCCAATGCATCCAGTGCTCCATCAGTAAGTTCCCCTACAGTTCCAGCACCCATCACAACAGCAGCTTCATCAATTCCTCACCCTGTACCCGTACCAAGTCCTCCAGCAGCTCCTTCAACTATTTCCCCAATTACAATGCACCCTGTACCTGTCCAAGGTCCTGCATCAGCTTCGTCAATTCCAGCGCCCATCCCTACTGCAGCTTCACCAATTCCTCCTGCTTCAGCTCCGTCAATTGCACCAGCTACAAGCCATCATGTACCCACCCTGAGTCCTTCAGCAGCTCCCTTAATTACTCTCCCAACAGGTCCTACAACAGCTTCCTCTGTAGAAACCCCTACATCTCCTCAGTCACCTGGTCCATCTATTACTTATTCAGAAAGAATTGCGGTAATTGGGCAAAATCATGTGCTAGAATTAGGGAATAGTGTAGCAAATGGTTCTGTGAATTTTAAGTTGCCAAATAATTATTGCGTTCAATTTTTTAGTGACATAGATACTACAACAAAAAGCTTTATTTATAGTCAATCTTTCGGAAGAGCAGTTGAATTTTGTCCAACAAAAGTGTTTCTACAAGTGGGAGAAAAAGATATAAATTCATCTTCTGTGTCAGAAATAGTATTAGGAATCCAAAACATTATTGAAAAACTGTTAAGAAATGATGCGGTTCAAAAAATATTTATTGGAAGTCTGTTCAGGCAAATGATTTGTGGAACCATGGATCCAGGAAAGTACAATTCTACGGTTTTTGACATAAATAACACACTACGAAGGAAATATGGAAATTCTCAGAATGTGATATTTTGGAGATGTAGGGGTTTAATGAATTCAAATAAAAACATTTGGCATGTCAATGGGATTAGTTTGAACAGAGAGGCAATGGAAATTTTTAGTCGACAGATTCAACTGGCAATGAAATGTAAAATTACATAAAATACCTATGCTTGGAGATGATAAAAGATTTTCATTTCACTTTCAACCACTCAATTCTTTCATACTTAAAATTCAATAAAAACTGTTATTTTATTTTGTGGTTTGTTTTTTTTTTACTTTACTTTTTTTTTTTTTTTTTTTAATTTTTTTAAATCATATTTGTTTTAATTTAAAGACAATTAAAAATATAAACAACTGATGTAAAATATTTTAAAAATCTGATTTTTTTTCTAAGAAAAGAACTTAGAAAGGATACTTTGAAATAAACTATTTATATACAGTATATTTGAAACTTAATATTTGAAAATTGATATTAATTTACTAATTTCTTTTCAGGTTTCAGTGTTTTCATATTTTAACATTTAAGTAATTATTACTTTCATTTTTAATTATTATTGTTGCTTTGGACCTTTGAATTTCATATTTTTATATCTCTAAATTCATAATTTGTCTAAATTAAATCTCAAATAAACTCAGTATTTTCATATTTTGAAATTTATTTATTTATTTTTTTTGGTTCTCTTTGAAACATAAAACTAATTATTAATGAATTAATTATCATTTTTTTATTATTATTGTTGCTGTGAAGCTTTTGGATATGTTTTTAACTCTAAATTCAGACTTTCTCTAAAATCTTAAAAACTTAAATTATGGCTCTACAAAAAAGGAGGCCTCCACGTGGCTAGAGCTGGTAACATTGGGATAATATGAATTAAAATACACAAATTCATATTATCTTAATGGCTAACGTCCTTAATTTTTTTTAAAATATGTATTACATAATATTTTCTACATATCTTGCATAAAAAACATTTTAAATTAGAATAAATTATTTTAACTTTATCTATACGATGATAAACAGCAGCTCGCTTCGAATTTAGATCGGGCGTGGTGTACGGTAAAACAGTAATAGCGCCCGATTTCTGTCAACTTTGAGGTAAAATTGGCTATAAAAGTTTACGGATATCAATATAAGTCATTTAAACATCACCTTAGGGTTTTATGTACCCTAAATCATTCAATTTTATGGGGCTTCTACCACTTTATTGGGGCTTCTACCCTCCTGTATGGGTATTCTCCAAAAAACGTGGGGCTTCTGGAATTTCCAGTCACCCTCCCGATCACGTTAAAAAGAAATACGTGTTGTAGTATTCCGGAATTTTAAATGTAGGTTGGTTTTAGAGGATAATATCGTTATGAACTTGTATCCGGTGTTTACTTTTTCGGAAAATCTAAATGTGCCTTTAGAGGCTTATGTTCTTTCAGAAAAGGTGAGCTTTGTTGTTAATTATAACTGCTGGATGTGATCATTGTTATTCGCAGGAGTAGTTTCTTGAATCCTACATTTATTTTTTGCTGAATTGTATTTATTATAATATTGATGGAAGACTGTGCTGCACAGCCGAGGAAGGGGTTGAATATATTTTTAACATACATGCAGTCTACAATCGTAAATATTAGACATGTTAGAAGGCATCATGTTGGGAGAATGCCATTGTGTAGTATTGTATCACTGTGAAATGCCAATTTGTACATGTTGTACATGTATAGTCATGAAAGTAAAATTCCTGAGAACTTGCAGATTTGGGGAAAGTGAGATAGATTTTGGGAATTAAGTGAATTGATAACTTTCAGAATGCCTCACATTATTCAAGTTGAAGTATTTTATTAAGTTTCATACCATACATTATGATTTTGAAACATTGTCGTACGTGAGCAAAATAGTTATACACAAAGATACATAAACATCTTTTCTTACAAGGCATAATTATGATTAATTAAACGTAAAATGTTAAAATGATATTTATTTTTTTAAATTAAGAGATCAATTGTAATTTCATGCTGACACATGTGCATGTTTTGATCTATATGAAACAATTAACACTATTTTAGCAACCTAAAACTTGATTTACCGGTAGTGTGCATGGTGTAATTGTTCATTAGAAATACCATGTTTTTATTGTACCTTGTGTATTAAATGTGGTGCAGTTTCTAAATACATCAGAAATCACAACCATAAAAATGATTCTCTTGATCAGATATGAACAGAACAGTATTTACGTGAAGTGGGTATTATGATCTAGACTGGAGCTTGATGAAATGGGCAATTGGCCATTTTCAATTTCTTAAGTTACATGTATTGATTCATTATACAGTCATATACTTGTATTTATTTGTTACCCTTTAGAGAGCTTTTTATTAATGTGGACACGTCACCAACACAGTCTCATCCGAGGGACCAGTCTCTATGTACTACATTGGATTCAGACCCTTGATGTAGGAATCAGCTCTTACTCCCCAACTCTAGGCATGTCGCACTAACCACTGGCAATGTGACCCATTATGAAAATTTGACATAATACTTTAAATTCATGATCTCTAAATTTTATTGACTTGATAAAATGACTGATACACAAATAAGACTTTTGTAATCTCTCTGTTTATAGCTGTTTACCATTTGCCATATTTCTATCACTTATTAAATCAGTTTTCAACAATAGCCACTGAAGAGTCCTAGTTGTGTCTTATTATACAGATGATTTTCCCTTGATGTAAAATAGAATATGAAATAAAATAAATTGTCAGATAAATTATACTTTTGAATCGGAGAACATGGAGAGGCCAGGGCCTACATCATGTACATATCTTAAACAAACATAATTTAGATTGTAGTCTTGTTTTTATTGAAAATTATAACTTATTTAATTTGTCTCACTCTCAGATATAATTGCATTGCAAGATCTTGTAAAGGTTGTGATAGCCTGATAGGACTGCCACTTAGAATTAGACCAGAGTGTGACTGTGATAATTTCCAATCATTTTTTCATTGTCATGTGTCCATTAGAATTTTCACTGCATGTCAGGTGCAAGGAAATGGACATGCAAGTGGTTTTTGGGACTTTTCTGAGCTCATGCTAAAAACAAAAAAGTTATTACTGTACGGTACTGTACTAACTCGATCTATTTTAATTTCAGATATCCATGGAACAAATCATCTGAAAAAAAAGAGAAGATGAAGAATACTTCTGTTAAAAAGTATGTTTTAGTAGTAAGAACTTAAGTAACTCTATTTTAGGAAATTAAGGACTAAAGCACAAAGTTTATGTTTTTATTTTCTATTGTTTTCTTAATCTCACTGTATAATTTAAAGCTCTCTATTTATCATAGTCAGTGGTTGTCAGTGTGTGTGTGTGTGTTGTGGGGGAGGGGGGATGTAAGCTGCTTTCCTCTACTTTTTAAGCTTAATATAATATCTTTATATGTTCGGCATTTCCATCAAATTAACGGATGTTAACATTTTCTTAGAAAGTCTCATTTTGCGTGCTACCTACTAAAATTCTATGATTTATTTAAAATAAGTATTTATAAATAGGCCTATTTTTAGGTCACCTTAGTAAACTCAGGTGACCTATTACTATCTGTTTTGTCTGTTGTGTGTTAACATTTGAACATTTTCAGCTTCTTCCTTGCAACCGCTCAACCAATTTCAACCAATATTGGTACAAAGCATCTAAGGGTGAAGGGGAACAAAATTTGTAAATTTTATGATACCCCCCTTCTTTTTTACTCCTGGACATCAAGCAGTCAAACTGTTGGCATGATTGTAATGAGCACTGAGTCATCTACCATAATTATGAAATTCATGGCCCCAAGGTCAGGGATTCTAGTACTAGGATTGGTCCATATAGCTCTTTGGAATTAATCAACCATTTATGATGAAATAAAACTTAGATAACATTTAGAAAATGTTGAATTGTGTGGCCCCAGGGTTAGTGGTTCCTGTGGGGTGGGGTACACAACTGGTGGTTTCAAAATGGAATTGCATTTTATCTTTATTACTCTGATCCACCTTTGGGTATTGAGTAACCAAAGTAAGCATGCTAAGTGTATAATTATGATAAACAATGGTGCGTCTTTCAAAATTTGGAATTTCATGGCTTTTTGTTTAAAACACAAACCAAATTCAATGGAGTGCAAGTTGTTACATGATACCTACAGGGATTTTCCACTGCCACGTGTAGGGCCGAATATGGGCCCCATTCCCAATTGCAAAATCACTCCATTTTTCCCAAAAATGAACAGCCTGTGTTTAATTTTTGAAAAATTCATGTAAAACAAACATGATGAGGTTTGAACTCTTAATGAAATGAACATAATTCTTGAAGACTTGGCTAAAACTTCATAATAATAGATCTATTTTCTGAAGTAAAGTTCTGAATAATAAAGTAAACATTGTTAAAAATCAGTTTTAACTATCGTAAGTGTTTAATAATTGAAAAACATTTTGCAATAAAATTTCCCAAAAAAGTTGTAAAATGTTTTAAAATTCCCAATGGTAAGGGCCGGGCCCCATTCCCAAAATGGGGTGAAAAATCCATGTACCTATTAGGTCTGTGGGCCTCTAGTTGTTATTCAAATAAAAAAATATTTTGATGAACAAGTAGAATGAAAGAAAATTCCTTAATTTATTCTGAAAATCAGGAACAAATCTATACATACATATTCAGGTACATTTAAATAAATTCAAGTTTGTCCTAGTCAAGTGTTTAAAAGAGGCAACTTTAAGGACAGACGAGACGTTCCTTAATAATAGATAAATTTTTCTAGGAGTTTGTCATTGAAGTATTGCTACTTAAACATGTTTACTCACAAAAAAATTGAGGTACCTTACCAGGCATTTCTGCAAAATACCAGGGGTAGTTTTTCTTATATAATCCTTTGGGGAAGAAAAATAATTTTCCAGTTTCAAATCTTTAAGGGTTTGGATTTTTTAAAGACGTTTAGAAACTGGTTTAGAAATAAGAATGTTATTAGAATTTTGAATATTTTTCATACATTACGAAGATATACAAAACAGATTTTGAGGAACGTCTCCTTTGACCTTAATAAACTAATGATATTTTACACTTGATAAATTTTTAGATTTCATTTTAAATCATTCTGATAAAAAAAAAAAATGCTTAAAATGTGAAATTAATCAAACAAAGGCTTGTACTAGAACAGCATTAGGGACTTTGTCAATCCAATTAATATTAAATGTTAGATACTGCCTAAATCTAACAACATCCTGTAGAGTGTCACATCAGAGGTCAAATTCTATTAACCAATCAAATAGTCAACTGCAAAATTATTGTTTTTCATATATTGAAATGAATAAGTCTAGAGTTGTTCCGTATTTGACATCTGACGTGACCTTCTATGGGATGTTAGATGTTGTGTAGCGAGTATGCGAGAGGATCTAACATGTTGTTTTATTTAGATTGGGATTTTGTTAAACTATATTTATATATATTTTCAATAGGTTGAAGTAACTGATGAGCAGATCAATCCAACTTGAACATGATATCATTTCTCCAATGATGAAAACAAGTCTCTCTATACTCAAGCATTGATATTTTTAAAGTCGACTGAAACTGGAACAGGTCATACATGCAGACTACATTGATGTGTTGCACAGTTCCGAAAACATGCAGCCACCACTAGCATAAGCATGATAAGTGAAAGTGGGTCATCAAAAAATGAGAACCACTCATTAAGGACTTTTCTGTTGGTTGATGATGGACTACAAACTGTATTTTTAACAAAGGAATCCACCTTGGTGCTTATTGGCTACTTATGATGTGAACTTGTGCATTTATTATACGAAGTAATTTTACATTTCCTTGATAATACTAGACTTGCATAAACCGAATTCAGATTTAGTTGATTTATTGCAGTAATGCAGTTCTAAGTTCCCCTCGCAAGATTATATCTCTGATGTATGAGACATCATTAATTGCACACATTTTCTCTGTCCTCCTGTCGTGACTTGAGGGCTTGGACTTAGCTGTAAAATGTTTATGATGCAAGAGAAAATAAATGTTCTACCCGATGTATGTAAATGTTGATAATAACATTAAATATTCTTTGATAACTAGTGTTAGTGTGTTGTTGTTTCTTCCAATATGTGAATTCAGGGGGAAAATGACTTTTGGTTGAAAACCAGGGCTAAATTGTGTAGTCAATACTACAGTTTCCGTTGCGGAAACCTATAGTATACCCTATGTATATCAATATTGTAAACGCATACTGAAACCTTGCGTATACCTCAAGTTTCAGCAAGTTTCTGTTGCGGAAACCATTGGTAAACCATATGTATTTCAACCGTATACGCATACTGAAACCTTGCGTATACCTCAAGTTTCAGCAAGTTTCAGTTGCGGAAACCTATGGTACACCATATGTATTTCAACAGTATACGCATGCTGAAACCTTGCGTATACCTCAAGTTTCAGCAAGTTTCAGTTGCGGAAACTATTTGGATTCGTGGACACCTTTGGTTTCCGTACTGCGGAAACTTGATGAAACTTGAAGTTTCCGCACTGAAACTTTGCAGAAACTATTAGTAACCTTAAGTTTCCGCAGAGTTTCAGTAGAGTTTCAGCCATGCGGAAACTGTATTTTTCATCCAGTGTTTCCTTGTTTTTGCTATTGTTAGTTTTTTGTTTAGTTTGATCCAATTTTCAGGATCACCACACTGTGGTTTTCTGAATCCATATCACCACTCTCTGAAACTGATGACGTAGTACGCAAAAACATGACGTTATTTTTCTTGCACGTTAAAAAGTCCCTAGTTTGTTTTATGGATAAATATCATACAATTGATCTCTAAAGTTTTATACTGCTATATTTATTTAGTTATAAGGGGTATATAATAAATTTATCATTATAACAGTAACTTGATCCGAAGAGCCGTATCACGTCTCGTTGACAGGCGCGGATTATCAGATCAAACTCGACGCGTCGCGGCGCGTTTGATCTGATGATCCATGCCTGTCAACTCGACGTGATACGACCCTTCGGATCAAGTTACTGTTACAATAATATATATTTATGTCGGCGGAATTGAAAACTGATATCTAGCCGTTATCCGTCTTCTTAATTTAATACTTAATGGAAGCCGACTGGGAATTTATTATATGGGAACTATAAAAGAAAAACGCTTTAATTTTATATACTGACACGCAAAAGAAACGCAACACCCTACTTTAGGGTGAAATACTTATGTAAAGCAAAAAAAATTTAATCTTAAAATTATGGATACATAAAAATTGGTAAATATCGGTAATTTAACGGTTGAACGATTTTCATACCATAACCGGAAATCAAGTTTGAGTCTGCATAACAGAAATCGAAAATTGCATGTTTCACAAAAGAGTTGGCAATATTATGTAGTTTTAAGAGTTTGCACTGTTCATCTTAAGTAATGCAGCAATATTTCAAAAAATAAAATCTCTTTTCGTTTCCCCTAACGATGCTTAAGCTTCTTGAAAATGGCTTAAGTGCGCATTTCCATTGCTCTAGCTGGAAAATCTCAAAGTAAAGGTGATGGAGAGTTGATGATGCAAAAATACACCACATTACGTCTCAGTGGGGTCTTACGTATTATATTCATAAATTAAAGTCTTTGGACCGGAAGTCCAAGGATTACTACAATGCGCTAAGTTAGAGAAAATTCGACCTAATCATCTGAAAAACAGATATTTAAAAAATGGCAAAGAATAACTCCTTTGCACATATCTCGATATTGACTAACCTGTTGTATCGCAGAAATTAAGCTGCTAATGTTGTTCAGGACAGTCTTGCACGTTGTAATTGAGTGGCTGGGAGGGGGTGTTTTAAAAGTCATAGGTTACTTAGTAAAGTTAAAAGATAAACATTTAACATTTTTATCAAATCTCTGATGTTCTGAAAAGTGAGTTTAACCTTATTGTATTCTTTTTTAAAAATCATGAAATAAAAATTTCAAACATTTGTAGATTACTGCTTGTTGCGTTTCTTTTGCGTGTCAGTATATAATATGTAACTTGCATTGACTTCAGTGTATACATCCCAATCTTAAAGCTGACATGAATTCATAAAAACGCAACATTTTCATCTATGTACGACTTGTTTCATACCAACAATAGCCGTATTCCGCCATATTTCTTTCAGATACATTGTCTCATTGTTACGATATATACCCCAATGCGGTCGTTACACTTGAATGATTTTTTGGCTTGGGTTTCGACTTGTGCACATCTCCGATGGTAAAGCATATGAGACCACATGAGGTGATCAAGACATTTCAAAACCACAACAAACAACATAATAATCATATTTCTGAATAATTATTGATTTGAATCAAAAGGAAAAAAATGCAAGTTTGGAAAAGAAATTTAGATGCATGAGTATGTATTTTACAGTGCGCCAATTTATGCAGAATAAACTTGAAATACTAAGCAGTAAAATACTGCAAACACATCTTGAAATTATATCATCTGAATGGAACAAAACAATCTATGTCTTTTATTTGCAGGTCCTATGCAATTGATGCATATCGAGAAAACGCCTCGAACGCTGTAAACGTACCCATACCTGGAAATAAGGTTACTGCATCGGTTCAAAGATGTGCACAAGGCAAGTGATATACACCCAAAATTCTATTTATTGAAATATGCATCACAAAAAAGAAATAAACTCCATAAAAGCTCAATAGTAAACACACTGTCATTACTCCGTACAGACTAGCACGTTGATACACTTAGTCTGTACTGATCACATTTTGGTCAGGAAAAATATCACAAGTGGAAAGAGAAGTTATTTGGTATTTGCGTGGCTGAAAAAGGGGGGGGGGGGTTTAAAGTATTTGAACTGCTGTTCATAAGCTATAATTGTGAATTGTCTATCTACATGTAGTTCTAATATACATTCTGTACAAAGTCATGTATATAGTCTGCAGTTGGTTTGCATCGCAAAATTCATTTGTCAAGAATAACTGATTATTTTAGTACTAATCTCAAATCTAAACCAAGTAATTTGAGGCACGGTAATCATTTCCTTCAAATCTTAAAAGCAATTGACCAGAATACAAATTTTTATGTGTACATCTATACGTTCTTTGACACCCACACACACGGAGAAAGGCCATTCCATGTTTAGATTGACTTTTCTAAAGGCATTTGATTTTTTTCAGGCGCGAGGGTGGGGGTGGGAGGAGCATGCAAAAATAATTGACATGACCGTTATTTAAATATTCTTGGAAAACAGACATTTCTGCCGAATTCAATTTTGAGATTTTTTTAAATGTGTCACTCCGAACACAAAGTATGTGCATTTTTAGGAATGTAACTGTTTTATGTTGTTATAGAGTGTCTTTCGAGATTTCAGTATCCCTGCCTGTTAGTCTAGCTATTTTTTTGTATAAAAATAATTTCTTTAGGAGTAATTGAGAGATAATTTTAAGACCAAAGGTAGGGATACTTTACACTGGTTGAATACGGATAATCTTTATTAACTCTTTTGTTTATTGAATTCTCTCTCTCTTTCTCCCTCTCCTATCTGTTAGGGCAATAATAGGTAAAAGATCCTACGCACTTTGTGCTGTACCATTTGTTAAGCCTTAGAACTGATCAAGGATTTTTCTCAGGCGGGATGTCGAAACTTCATAAATTGAATAATAATTTTAATTTGGACACGCCCAAATTGAAATAGAAAATAAAGGTATTGTGAGCAATGAGCTCACTAAATGATACCCCGCCTCCCATATGGTTATAATGGCAAAGTATATTTTGCTGTTGTCGCTAAACCCAAAATATGTGTCGAATCAAAAAGCAGGCACGTAGCATCGTATTCAAAAGTGGTGGCCAGGCAGAGAAATTTTATTCATTACCTGAAAAAGTTGACAAAAAAAAAACAACCCAAAACCACACCTTCAATTAACATTTCCTATAGTATAAGTTAGGTCGCCGGAAAAAGGGGGGCAGCACAATGGTAATATGTATTAAACTTAAGATTCTGTGAAAGTTTCATTAAAATTCACCAAGTGGTACAAGATGATTTGCGGATAAGATATTGGTACCCCAAAGCGTAAGAGACAGACGCATGGACAGACGGACGGACATAACGATTACTATACTTTTCAAGCGGGGGATATAATAAACATGAAATATACATCACAGGAATAGGAACATTAAGAACTTTCTCAAATACCTTCTAAAACGTACGTGTCGAACCTGGACATGGACACCATGCAGACAAGAGAATTTTTAAAAAAAACCTAATTGTAGGTAGAATGTGGAATTCTCACGGGGAGTTTGCTCTCTCCTCCTATATGCTCTCTATAATAATCATTATTTATTTATGTCTAGAAATTTAATTAACATGAAATTCTATTTTCATTATCATTGCACCACAGAATCAAACTCGTTTAGTATACCCCTCGCAATAAGTTGCGTGGGATATAATGTTTTTGACCCGTCAGTCAGTCCTTTTTTTCTTTTTTTTTTTTTTGGGTCAGCGCAACTTCTCATAAACCACTGCACAGAGTTTTGTCGAATTTTGCAGATATTTATAGGAGACAATGTGTGTGTAAATTTGCACATCACCAGAAAATTCCGAATTCTTTATTTTTACGGGAATTTCCGCACTTTTACATTTAGATTTTAGCCATATCTTGAATATTGAGATATGGGCAGTATGTCAGAGCAAATCCTCATAATCCGCTGCACACAATTTCGTCAAACTTTAAATAAAATTGTATTAGGAATAATAAAGCCTATACACAGTATTTATTTGATAATAATTAATCTGTTTCAGACGTTTTTTTAAAATTATTTTTATGAGAGTGTTAATATGCATGTTTTATTACCCCCCCCCCCTTCCTATCACAGAAAAATATCTTCAAAAGGTGAATGATTCGTAACAATACATATGCTTTATTTTAAATTTAATGAAGTTAAACCATGTAATCATAAATTTTATTTACTACATTTACAAACAAGAGTAATGTTTATTTTTGAAAAAAACAAATTCTATCAACCCCACTGAGCTTTCAACCTTTGATATTTTCCCTGACCAAATAAAATGATCGGCATGGACCACGTATGTCCAAGCATCTTTTACTATTGAGTTAGCAATGGATTACATGACTTCTGAGATGCATTTTTCAATAAAAGTGAAATAGGATAATTCTTTCGACATGTGCACATCCCTGTAACGATAGCAGTATTCAGGTAAATGTTTTATCACTGCGTTTGACGCGTTTTCTCGACCTGCATGGATTTTTGCTGTACATAAATGTATTCCGTATTAGAGTACTTTTTATATTGCAGCAAATGCATTCAAAAATAATTTAATTCTCGGTATAGTTCTATTTTTGTTGAATTTTTACTTTTCAAACATGTATTGGTCAGTTTATGGACTTCCAAAAACTATGCTATCGGAGATGTGTACATGTCGACAGCCAGACTAGTAAATCACTCAAGTGAAACAATTCGTCAAGGCTATATATATCAGGTACAGGAGGCCAAAAATCTTCGATTAAATATGGCGGAATCGGAGAAATATGTCGGACAAGGGCGTGCAGGAATGTAGTAAGTCGTACAAAGATAAAAACTGATGCCTTTTTAAGAGTTCATGTCAGCTTTAAAGATAAACACCATCTATGTCTTATAAGGGACCGTCTCAAAATACAGGTATATAATTACTTTTATGAGGATTGTATTGGAAAGTGCAATTTTTTGCACTTATAATTTTTAAGGAGGCTAGGGGGTCAACTAATTATTTTTTTCAATTAACCATCAGATATAACTTAAATTTTGGGATATGATATCTTAAACTGTCAACTATCAATTGGGAAAAAAAAATTCATAAATTTTAGTTTTAAAATTTGATCATTTTATTAAATCTTTATATGGAACCTTTCTTCTAATGAAGATCAAAATAGTCTAAAAAAGGCCCCGACCACCCAGCCTCTTTAATTTATTTTGTGAAAATGATAAATTTTAAATGGTAAATAAGGTTTATTCTACTATGATGGAATGAAACCCCCAGTCATCCCCCTTAAGTTAAGTTAATGATAAACATTATTTTAACGAAAAAAATAAAGGAAACATTAATAACCGTCATACAATACATTACCGAGCAAACATTTTAGATAAAGAAAAAACTTAGTTTGATAAATCACTTTTTTGTATTTATTCTTTATTTTTTTGAACAAACAGCACAAATAATCTCTCTTCCCTCAACATATGGTGGACATTTCAAAGAACCACAGCGCCCTTCTACCAGATAGAATAGGTAGCCATGGTTACCAGCTTTGCCGCCATGCAGGGTACCTGGATTCTCGTCAACACACTTATATGTTGTACCAGCTGCGTGATCATGGTACCCAGCCATTAGGTATCCCTGGTATTCAAGGTTCCATCCTTTGTAGCAGGTTTTTCTTGCTAAAAATAACACAATAACAAATGTGAAAAGATTTTTAAAAAAAAGGAAAGCATAAATAAGTTTTGCTGAAAGTAAAACAAATTTACTTTATACAGCTTTCTTAAATTATGCACACACCTTTTGTGTTTTATATTGCAATATCTTTAAAGCTGGATATATATTGAGGTAACGATATATATATATATTTACATATATTTCCATTTCTAACTTCTTTTTCTCTTTGATAACTCTTTGAAAGTTAGCGGAGTTGATTTTTGGATAATTTTAGCGGAATGTAAATTAGGGAGGTCGATAGGTCGGGAGCTAAGGAGGCTTAATATGCATGCAAATCTCGTGCGGAATGTGTCTCTGTGTCTTACGCTAAGGAGGCTGAATAATTTTTGTTCGGCTGCCTTTCTGTTTGACGTCAGTGGTAGAGGACTTTTGAAATTGGCATGGGAGTCCATGTGTTATATAAATCTATGTCTTCATTTTTCAAATCTAAATTAAAACTACAATTTTATTTCGCAATAAAATCGAAAGATAATGAATCAGTGTCTAGTTAGTATGGTATGCTTTGGACACCAACGATAGTGGGAAACATGGGATTATTTATGCATAACGGGCTTCACCATTATTTAAATTATTCCATGTTTCCCACTATCGTTGATGCTCTGGCATACAATACAAACTAGATAGCGATTCCTCAAATATACACGCAGGTTCTCTTTTTTATCTTTTAGATCATACTAGTTGACAATGCCGGAGAATTTGACTCCGTACAACTACTCAACGCTTTGGAATAAATTATCCCACAACAATAATATTGATGGGATGTACTTAATAAACATAAAATACGTCTCAATCAAACATTCATTGTTAAACATGTGATATTAATTTACTCGCCTGGAAACATTTTCACAACGGATCTGTTTTGAACAAGACAAACTGCACAGGGTAAGTCTTGATGAGTAAGTGACGTAAAGCGACTCGGAAAGGCACCCAGTTCGTATTCTGCCCCATATACGTAAGCCCTATTGGCATCATTTCCATTCCGTTAGATCCCCCACTCTGGATCTCTTGGTAAACAAAGAGGATCTACAGCTGCTCCTTTATGTGTATAATGAGATCCTTCAGTGAATCCTAAAATTTTGAGGTATTCACCATTTATAATGTTCATAAATTATGCCTAACAACATCTTCCGATTACATGTATTTTAGAATACTATACCCATTCAGTCAGCAAAAATATACTGGTCCACCGTTGGTAACCATTTTGTCATGTTGGTTATATAGAGAATTTGGCAAAACATAGATGGGCCAAAAATGAGCATAGTTTGATAACTTAATCAAAATTAAATTTAATGTTGTGTCAATGCAGTGCCAAAATATTTATAACTAAAGTCCAATGTAAGTCGGATATTGTGTCAACATTTGCATACATCGTTGGGTTAATATAGCAATTCTCACTGGGAATTTGTTCAATATACTGTGCTGTTTAAATTAACACTTATATATCAGTATATGTATATTTTCCTAAAAGGAAAACATTTTATATGAACATTTAATGAAATTTAAATACTCACACAAACAAATATGTGCTACCATTTATCAAATATATTTACCAGAATAAACAAGTTTTGTGTTGGAGGGACAAGACTTCTTTCCCCATCTTGTGTATACAGCGTTTCTCTTTCCTATATCTAAACCAAGAGTTTTTTTTAATATTTATCATTCACAGCTAATTGCACATGTATGTTTAGGCTTTCCAAAGCATTATATACGTTTAAATATGAATTCAATTTTGAAGTACATTTTAATATCTTATCAATGTATGAATTTGCAGTCAATTTGTGATGAGAATTTAATTAAGTATTATATTAATGTATTTTGATTTCAAATTTCTTTGTTGATCACGTGAAGGGCACTAAATTACTTCCTAAATGTTGCACATAAATAATACCAGAACAATTGCAAAACATTATTGAAAAAAATCTCACATATCTAATTAATCTTCATCTTGGTACATGCACAAATAAAGTGCACGGGGCACGTCTGGATTTTATTTATTAAGAAAATATTTCACAAGATATTCAATTTGCCCAAATACAAGGGCCAATCTTCACTATTTGTCACAATTTATACTAAATAGGATAAATATAACTTAAACCAACAAAAGAAGAGGTCAAATAACATACATCTCTTGTTGATTCAGACATAATATCTTCAAATTATCTTAAGGAGTTTTTGTTAATGTTTACAAATACAGTGTATAATTATGTTCATCGGGCAATCAAAAGGATTGACAGTATTCCATTTCAAAAGCATATAGTGCTCATGTGTTCGAGTAGTTACCATCATCCTGCAGGCTTGCATTCACTTCCTCTTTAAACTTTTTCATTGATTCCCCAATGACGTCAGTAAAGCTTTTGAATTCCCGCCTTAAAGCTTCCACCTGATACGCTCCTAAAGCAGACGACAGTTGTCCCGTTAGATAACCCTGTAACATATCCTTACAACTTCCGGTCTGTGTGTCTCCGTTTGCCGTTGAAAGAGAAATAATCAGCGCTAGATTAAACGTCAACATCTAAGAAAGAAATTAAGTACAATTTTCTTAATGAGATATTTTACAAAAATAAAATTCTGTCCTGTTAAATAAAGAATAGTGCCGAATACTATCATAAACTGTCGAATACTATTATAAACTGGTCGCCTGCGTGGCGCAGTGGTTAGAGCGTCTTCTCTAGAGTCGCGAAGTAAGGAGTAAATCCTTACGTCGCAGGTTCGAATCCCAATATGGGACAGGGAGACCGGTCCTTCGGATGAGACCTTATAAACCGAGGCCCCGTGTCGCAGTAGGCGCTGGCACGAAAAAGACCCTCACTGCTCAAAGGCCCTGAGTGCCGAGCATAGGACAAAATTTGTAGCCCTCCACCGGCAGGTGGTGGCGTCTCCATATGAGTGAAAAATTCTCGAGAGGGACGTTAAACAACATACAATCAATCAGCTATTATAAACTGAAATGTATCATATTTTAGAATGCTTACAAATTCCAAAGCAATTTCGTGCATCCTACCTTTGCAATCAGTGTTTCTCAAACAAGAAATGTAGATTTTATTATCTGTCAAATATACATATTTTGCAATATATATATAAATTGAGTTGCGTCAAGCGAAAAGGGACCTTCATGACCAAATTTTCGAAAATCGGTTTTTCACCGTTTCTGAAAGATCTAGTTTTTCTGAATATTTTGATACCAAGCTTTTTATTATACCTTTTAAATCTTAATTAAAATTCCAATTTAAAACAATGCAAAATTTTAATCTAACAAGATAACGCCGTAAAACGTTGAATAACGTCACATAACGTCATATGTTGATAATTGGAACGTCATTAATAAAATACCCTTTTGAACTGGTTATAAATCATTTTTTCTACTTGTATTTTAAAGTTTTTAAATATATATTTCTCGATATATTAGCATTTTTATTGTGAAATAGTGATAATTTAAAGGTTGTTAAAAAATATATACTGTAGACGTACTTTTTTTTCAGGGGGGTCATAAAATTCCGCGGAATCTCAATTTCTGTTTAATCCACGGGTAGAAAATTACGCGGATGTTCTAGACTGGCACTGTATGCCTTACATTTACATTAAGTACGCTTGGAGAATTTATGGCCGCGTACGTATATAGTGTTAATTAATACCACACGTGAAAAAGTACTTTTACAGTAATCTAAATGTACATGTACATATTGAAATAAATTTGTATTTGAAAGGATCTTTGACCAGCTAGGACAGATCGCTGACCATCAATAAAAACAATTAAGTTCCTAGTATTCTGAAATCATCTTGCAAGACATTCGTAACAACATGGCTATTTTTCAAGATAAATCATTTAGTGTTCACGGAATTCACCGAGTTTTTACGATTGCTCGCAGTGGGGTAAAAAGAATATCTGACATCGCTGTTCAGGCATGTAGTAAGGTCTTAAGGATTGATCCTGGTCAAAGTAATGTTATTTCTCTTTCGGTATAATCGGCAAACTCGCCTTCACAAAAACAAACCCTGAAGCAGTACCTTTATATTTTTATGGCTTCCCTGAACTAAATTTTGGGAGTGGTTGGGGGGGGGGGTGAAACTTCAAGCTTCGTAATTTTTACCTTTCAATTATTTCACACTTCTTTCATAAACGATTTCCCTTTATTTTATATTAATTGAAAATTGTATTGAAATAAAGAAAATCTAGAAAATTAGAAATTCAAATCAGAATAAACGTGTTTTTTTTATCCCCTCCAGTGATGCTACTTGCCTGTGTTAAAATTAAATTAAATATACTGGTTTACATATTGTAGAATAAAATTGTGACTTTACCATACATCAGTGAAATTAATAAAATTTTTGAACATTTTTGTACATTGGGAAATGGGGGGAGGGGGACGTCTTCTTCGAAAATGAGCCCGGCATATTCTGACAGAAACAAATTTGCGTTACTTCAATGCATTCATTCATTCATTCAATTTGATTTGTGTTGTACAGTGTGAAAAAACGTGCTTTTTATTCTCATTCGAAATATCAAGGAGTTCAATTTAATTTGCTCTGCACTAAAAATACCGATGAAAAATACCTAGGTTACGTATAGGTTACGTAATATATATCTAGGCTTGATGGACCACAATTCAATGTCAGACGTAAAATTCGACTTTCAGAGTGTACTAAAATGGTTGATATATTTTTGACCGGTTTAAGCTTTTCTTATGTGCCAACTTTTCACGAGTTAGTCCGATCCTTTATGAAATATTTTATTGACCAAGTCAGGGTCCCGACGACATTTTAACTTGCATATATATACAATCTAAACATCACTTGAATATAGAAGTACATTACAAATTTACATACATGTAAATTGAATAATCAGTTAAATGGGCGTCGGAAGCAAATTGAAAGTGGGGGCTAAAGCAACAAAAAGGTAAATCCCAATTTCAATACCTACCCCCCCCCCCCCCCGTTCCGATGCATATGAGTTAAATTCATATTTTATGGCTGCAACTAATATAATGTAAAGATGGTTGGAAATGGGCCTCACCCCTGAAAATCAAAACAGTATTCAATATGTATACATGCTGTCATCGGTATAAAATTTCTTAAATTTATTCTCAGCATGTGATTGTAAGCATAAGCTTCAATTATTTGCATTTTTTTTTTTTGATAGATAGATCTCATTATGCATAATGTGCACACTACAGTCGGTAATCCTCGGCTTACTGCGCTACACTTCGTATACGAGACATCCGAGGAGCTCCGAGGGATATATATGTGTACGCAATTACCCCCCCCCCCCCCCCCAAAAAAAAATCACGAAGTAACAAATTAATGATGATTGTAGGATAATATTCAAAAAGCGTATTTTAATTTTTTATAATCCTAACTTTTCTTTCTTATAGTCAGGTTATGGTAGGGTGTGTAATTCTTAAAATAAAAAAGGTCAAGAATAATTTCTATCATTCCTGATTCTTCAAAGCAACTCCATTTGCGGAAAAGGTTACTTTACAGAGATAAAAAGGGAGTCATTGGGAAAAATTATTCCCAATAGTTCATAGAGTTCATAAAAATAAGTGTTCGTAAATATAAGCAAATAATCAAAAATCCCAAATATCAAATTATCATGATCCTCTGCAAATATCGTCTATAATTAAGAAAGAATATGGAGTTCTATCGAAGAAGTATTTACGAAACTTTACTGATGATGTGAATTTCAAGACAATAATCCGGTACCTTGTTCATTGATCAAATATATGATCGATGTTTTATTTAAAAAAAAAAGGGGGGGGTATGTTTTCAAAGTGGTAATGGTCGATCTAAAAAATATAAAGTATTAAATTAAATACGTAAAAATGAAAATGAACAAAAATTAATTGATTTTAAAAACGCAAGAAAGAATAAAGAAAAAAAATCGGAATTATTCTTTGAAAGGTTTCCCTTTCCCGTTTCATTAGTAATAAAACATGCAAAAAAAAGGTGGGGGGAATCAAATCATTTCATTACAATAATATGTAAGATTTTAATCTCAAGATGTGTTCATATTTATAGTATAGTATAGTATTTATAGTATATTTACAGTACTGTTTTTCCCTGAAGTTATCAGAGAATAAAACAAATGGCCTTCATGCGTCTGATTTAACATGGCCTACACAGTATTTCGAATTCGCTCGTCAGTAATTTTCGACTTCAATTTTACCTAAAGTCACCGTGTTTAGTGTTAATTTATTGAAATTAATTTAGGCAATGAATACAAGACCACAAATTAGTTTTGAAAATGACCAATGTTTATTATCTTCACATTTTATTGCGTCACCTCATAGTGTTGCGCCAACGTGTTACGTGTTATGAGTAAATACGGAAGTCCGTATGGGTTTCGCCGTTTCATCCTTTATGACATGGCTGTTTCTCAGCTGCTGCATTCTTATTTTTTCCTTATATGAATTTACAAAATGCTGTTGCAAGTGGTTAACTTGATTCGAATATTTAATCTTGGACGACAAACTGTGGGCACTGAGTCGCCAATTCTCGGGCCTTTCTGTCTAACGGAGAAAGAATCTGGAATGTTTTACACATATCCCCCCCCCCCCCCCTTAATAAAAGCAAAACAAAAGAAAAAACAAAACATTGAAATAAATGCAGGGATCACTTGCTTACCTGTAAAAAATGGAGCTCAGCCGTAAAGGCCAAAGAAGCGATTGGTTTCAGATCTTAATGAGATAGTCAGGTACATTGATTTGTTGATGAACATTTTTTGACAGCTCAAGAATAAAACCATTCAAAAACAATCAAAATTAAATAAGTTTATATATTATTTTGGAAAATTACCAGTAAATCTATATATTGACGACATTAAACATTTTTTCAAGATAGTTTTAGATGTGTCTTTTTTAAAAATATATATGTATTCCGATAATATATTTTTGTTTTGTTTTATATCGTACGAATTCATCGGCAAACGCACAGACGCGACGTCACGTCTTTGAAGCGCTATTGTGACGTAATTACGTTTATGTCACGAAGGTCCCTTTTCGCTTGACGCAACTCAAATATAAAAAATTTGAAGATTGAAATATGATATCAACCATATCTTTTTCATTGCATTTAATCACGGAAAAATTATATTTAAATGTAATTTAACACCTGAAATTGATCGGAATGTATTTGAACTCTGCCTCGTGACTTACAACTGGTTTTTGACTTACATGTATGTATAGCTATAAGTTTGCTACAAATTTGTAGACTCTGTACTTACGGCCATCGAGTAGAGAGATATCTTTTTCGTGCCAGTACACTACTGTGACACGGGACCTCGGTTAATACGGTCTCATCCGAAGGATCGGTCTCTACGTCCTAGGATTCGAACCGGCGACGTAAGGATCAGTTACTTACTTCGCAACTCTAGAGAAGATGCTCTAACCACTGCGCGCCTAGATTTGAAAATTATTGTAGTACGTGAAGTGTAGCCAAGTCATCGCGTTTTGTTTTGTTTAAAGCAATATGAGATTCGTTTTTGAGAAAAATTTTTTGCTGTAAAAAGTGTTGTCATAATTAATATTTATGTACATGTAATTTAAACCCTTTCGATTAATTAAAGCAATATAAACATTTAGATTGTTTCAGAAGAAGTATTTCTGTACAATCAAATATATAGAAGTATATAAGAAATCAATAATGTACAGGACGACAATAATGTCATTTGCTTCAATAAAAGTTTATAAAAAATTCTTCCATCACAAATATGAACAAAAGAAGATTAAAAATGTTCTATTTTTCTGTCATTGAAATAGTTGATAATTAAATTTGCAATAAAATTTTCCACCTTCAGGCCTGCAGCTCATATTGTTTTAAAATGGGGTTGTAAGGTTACTTTTACGTCTTTTTCTAGAGATATATTCATATATAAAACAAAGTGTCAAAAGGGGCATCCCACCTTTTATTTCAAGTTCACAATAATAAAGCGAGTCAACATCTGATTGAAGTTCCCATAGGTATTTGAAAATACATTATCCACATATATAAATGTACACAGGATGAAATTACACCATTCAGTCGACAGAATGGTTACTGAATGCCCACTGAATGGTCACTGAAAGGTCATTGAAAAGATCCTTTCCCGTGTCTTTTTCGTGACCATCCAGTTACCATTTAGTCGACTGAATCGCATATACATTTCAGCGACCTTTCAGTTATCATTCAGTCGAATCCTTTTATTGAATAATCGGCTTATTTTTAACTGAAAATTGTATTACACTTTTTCCTGATACAATAGCATTTAATTCATCTTATTTCAAATAAAAATTTTAAAAAGAATTAGTACAAAAAAGGGGCCCAAGGCCAGAATCAATTTTGTCCTCTAGCGTGAGAATCTGCTACCATATCAATTACGCTACGACTTCTTATTCAATAAAAGGGAATTGTGACAGGATAGCGGGGTTTTCTTTGTTTACTGTTCTGTTTTAGTAATACAGAACGGGACCATGGTGGGCGGAGCTACTTTTCGTTCTGTATTAACCCTATATACTGTCTTGTATTAGCCAACTTATTTGTATCTAAAATACAGCACAGTCTAAAAATAAATCTGATTCTATTTATCAGAAGCACGTACAAATAGTAAATGCAGATGTTTGTTTTATTATAAATTTTGGAGAAATATTTCCCTGGAAATGTAAAATGTCAAAATTTCTTAATCACTTAAAAACTTATTCCACACAGAATCTACATGTAATTACGATCCAAACGAAAAGGAAAATCACAATAATGGAGAACATCCACTTTCCTCGTGCAAACTCGTTCAAGTCCGAAGACCGAATTTTACGTTTTCCGTGGAAATATACTGCGGATGCGTACTCCCCGTCGAGGCCTCATATACAGAATTAGGCAGAAGTTTGGATGCTTTACAATTAAAAAGTGGGCAGAGCTATTTTTCTTTGATCGTGTCACAAATATTTTAGAGAACTCGTCAGATTCTGTATCGTGAATACAAATTTTGGGTTGGAGACTCGTGCTACGCACTCTACCCCCCCCCCCCCAAAAAAAAGAAAATGTATCTACGATTCAGAACCCGTCTCGTTCTCTAAATAATACTTAAAATCAGTCAATTTGTAGAAATCGATGGAACACTCGATTCACCTGCTGTTGACTCTCACATATTTTGCATATGTACATGCAGATATATATATATATATATATATATATATATATATATATATATATATATATATATATATATATATATATATATATATATATATATTCATATATGATTCATATATGATACATGTAATATTCTTTCTATCCCATTTCATTGGGATTTTAAGTTCCCCTATTTCCAAATCTATATGGAAACTTCAATTCAGATGTTGAATCGCTTTATTCCAGTGAACTTGAAATAAAAGGGGGATGCCATTTTTGACATTAACTTTTCATAATTGGATATATTTCTAGAAAAAGACGTAAATGTAACCTTACAACACAACTTCAAACAAAGCAAAACGCAATGACTCCGCGACATTTTATGTACTACAATAATTCTTAAATCAAGGCGTGCAGTGGTTAGGGTATCTGCTCTAAAATTGTGAAGTAAGGAGTTGATAGTTACGTCACCGGTTCGAATCCCACCATATAGTATCAGTCACATTATCCAGCGATGGGGTATACGTTGAGAAACCGATGCATTTTTGATAAAAATGGCGTGGTTGCCAGCCGGACACCTTTTGTAATCTGACGGTGACTGAGGCCATTTTGGAGAATCGGTGGGGGTCATTGGTAGAAAATAAGTTGTAGTTAAAAATCAGCAATGTCTCCACAGATGCCCCACATCGCTCCTCTTGATATTCATATAAAAACTCAGTCAACACAGTTTTTGTGCGGAAGTACATGGTTGGATGTCAGACTTATGTACGTAGATATGTAGACTATATGAAACGCATACGTGTACATGTGTACAAGTTCGGATTAACAAACTTAGAAGATTAGATTTACAAACTTACAAGATTAGATTTACAAACTTACAAATCTACAAATCTTATCATTTTTTTTTAAATTTTCAAATCTATAAGTAGACTTACTTTTATACTCAGTTCAAGGAGAAGGTATTCATAATCTAATTCATGAGAAGAAAAAGTCACTTGTTAACAAGATGCCTTCAAATCGATATTTAGATATGTTTCAATTGTCAACCTATTTTTAAATCTATATGGAAACTTCAATTTAGATGTTGAATCGCTTTATTCCAGTGAACCTAAAATAAAACGTGGATGCCATTTTTGACATTAACTTTTCATATTTGGATATATTTCTAAAAAAAAAAAGACGTAAATGTAACCTTACAACACAACTTCAAACAAAGCAAAACGCAATGACTCCGCGACATTTTATGTACTACAATAATTCTTAAATCAAGGCGTGCAGTGGTTAGGGTATCTGCTCTAAAATTGTGAAGTAAGGAGTTGATAGTTACGTCACCGGTTCGAATCCCACTATGGTATCAGTCACATTATCCAGCGATGGGGTATACGTTGAGAAACCGATGTATCTTTTGATAATCCAATACAGCACTTTTTGATTGCCATCCGGACACCTTTTGTAATCTGACGGTGACTGAGGCCATTTTGGAGAATTGGTGGGGGTCATTGGTAGAAAATAAGTTGTAGTTAAAAATCAGCAATGTCTCCACAGATGCCCCACATCGCTCCTCTTGATATTCATATAATAACTCAGTCAACACAGTTTTTGTGCGGAAGTACGTTGTTGGATGTCAGACTTACGTACTTAGATATGTAGATTATATTAAACGCATACACGTACATGTGTACAAGTTTGGATTTACAAACTTAGAAGATTAGATTTACAACTTACAAGATTAGATTTACAAACTTACAAATCTAGATCTGGATTTTAGAACTCGATTAAATTCCATAGATATTTACATACGTATTTTGTACTTCAACGGAATCTTCCTTTTTTATTTCATTTACCTTTGGTAAAATAAAGGAAAAACAATATTTAAGTGATAAAATTAATTTGTACGAGACAACCCTGCAGTTAAAACATTTTTAAACGAAACAAAATACATTGGACGCACACAATGATAGATAAATGATTATAAACTGATGAAAATAATTCAATAAAGCACTTTTTGTATTTATTCTTTATTTTTTAGAACAAACGACGCACACAATTTCTCTTCCATCTACATATGGTGGACATTTCAATGAACCGCATCGACCTTCTACAAAATAGAATAGGTAGTCTTCTTTACCAGCTTTGCCGCCATGTAAGGTGTCTGGATCCTCGTCAACACATTTGTATGCTGTTCCCGCAGGATGACCATGATACCCAGCCATTAGGTAGCCTTGGTATTCGAGTTTCCACCCCTTGTAACAGGTTTTTCTCGCTAAAAAAATACAACAAAAATATTATTAATTGTAACAAAAAAAAATCCATAAGAGAAGAAAATAATGGATTGTGATAGAAAAAAAAATTACACAGCTTTCTTTAAAGTATATATATGCTCAAAACCTTTAAAATTGTGTAACATGTACAATATCAATAGCATATAAAAGCATCTTTAAAAATATAAAGAAGGTTTTATTCTGAATTTATAAGTACAGGTTTTGACATTTTATTTGAGATGTTACAAAAAGTTGATATTGTCCGGAAATTTTAACTGCATAAAAAATGCTTTTTATTTAGAAAACTTTTCAAACAAGGAATGTATTTATTGTCATTATTTAATAAAACTGTAATTTTTTTTCATTTTCAAATATAATTTTTAAAATCCTGATACAATATTTAAATAATTCTCTAGCTATTACAAATGGATTTTCAAGCCTGTTACAATTATTCAATATTATTTACTCGCCTGGAAATATTTTAACAATTGATCTATTATGAACAAGGCAAACTGCACAGGGTACATCTTGGTACTGAAGCTATTCTTGACGTAATGTAGTTGGTACTTTGCTCCATAAACATAAGCCCTATCAGCTTGATTTCCATCCCAGCTGTAGATCCCCCACTCTGGATCCCTCGGTAAACAAAGAGGATCAACAGCTGCCCCTTTGTGAATAATATGATCCTCCGGTGAATC
Source organism: Saccostrea cuccullata (assembly GCF_032062105.1). Taxonomy (NCBI): domain Eukaryota; kingdom Metazoa; phylum Mollusca; class Bivalvia; order Ostreida; family Ostreidae; genus Saccostrea; species Saccostrea cuccullata. Next base: position 16,201 of record NW_026932200.1, on the reverse strand, counting down.
CTTTAAAAGATCAACCCAGGTAGCACAACAAGGTTATTAAAACGTTATCAAAACGTTTTCAAAATGTTATAAAAACATTTTCTAAAACGTTATTACAACGTTATTTTGTATGGTTTTTTAAACGTTATCATAACGTTTTTCAAAAACATTGTCCTGCAATGTTTGGAAAACATTTTTGAAAACGTTTTCCAAACATTTTTAAAATCGTTTTTCAGAACATTTCTAACATGTTTTAAAGGATTAAAAAAATTTACAACAAAAAAAGTATTGTACTTCCTATGGTTTTAATTCGTTTAAACTCTTTCACAAATATAATCCATGAACTCTTTTTACATCAACACAGTCAATAACAGTCTTCTTAACAGGGAAGATTTGTCACAATTGAAATAAGAAAAAAAATCACAATATCCTTCTTCCTTTGGAAATCATCTGTTTGGCACTTGGACTTCTTTGTTTTCTTCTGAAAAACAAAGATATAGAGAATAATTTTAGAAGATTTAAAAACTATGCATAGTCATAAATCCGATAAATACAAGAAAAGTGTGTATGTTTTTGGCAACAGTTCTATAAAATATATACTAAATAAACATGATAAATCTATCTCCGTTATGCATTCGTGTCAGGAAATTTCAAACATATCTTTAAAATTAATACCCCGGTAAATCCCTCAAAGATGGTATGTAGCAAACTTCATTCTGTCCAATTCCTCTCATAACATGTAATATTTAGTCTTTGCAAACAGCCACTGTAAAATGAAAAATGATATTCATTTTGAGAATTGTAAATTGAAAAATATATACATGACACTGTATATAAATACAAATCATTTTACATTCCCAAAGAAGTATTAAACCAACTCGTTAAGCCCCCCCCCCCTCCACACACACACACAAACACGCAAACTCAACCTACTCGATCTATTTAAATCATGTTTTGAAGCTTTCCATTTGAAAATCTATCTCTAAGCCTGGGGTGATTATACTAAAGTACACATTAGTAAAGAAAATTCACACTAGACACAAGACATAATACATATGTAAAATAAATGCACAATCATGATAAACTTCAATGATCAGTTTACTTCAAAAACAACCAATTAACCGCCCTCAAATATCCAAGATTTATACAATCATTTACCATTGTTTACAAGGAATGATTCAGGCTTATACATACACATGCAGCTATAATACTATTTCTTAATACATGTATACACGATGAATACAACTTTAAATTCAACATACCTTACGGTGATGTAAAATATTCCCTAAATCCTGTTCTTTGTCTCTCAAGAATGCTGCCCGGTTTTTCAAAATCTTGATAAGTTGACCTATATAGATCACGTGGAAATAGTTTGCAGCAAGGAGCGGTTTCATCAGCGCTGACCACGGCATCCCGCTGTGTCAATCAATTAACTTTTGATAAACGCGTTATCCAGGAGGAAACAACACAAGTGAATAAATGCACTGCATTACTTTGATGAACTACATCACATCTTAGAAAAAAATACTTTAAAATGGCTTTTTATACATTTTTCACAATCATTATTTTTTTTTTTTAGGAAATCAATGTGGCATATAAAACAATTAAAAAAGAACTGAATTAAAAACATTTTTGTTTAATTTTTTTCCTTAATATGCTTTAAAAGATATCACTTAGTATTAATAACAAACAAACAAAAAAGTAAATACTATAATGTATATTTTTAAGAATTGAAATATATAGAGATATTTGTTGTTTCTATAACGTTTTAACAACGTTTTCCAAACATTTTAAGACAATGTTATATTCATGTTTTCTGGTATCATTTGTAATCGGAATTTATAATAAATTTCATTCAATTTCAAAATAAATATTCTTAAAATTTGAGTCAACGTACACAACACACTGTGTATATTCTTAATATCATATTATGAATTTTTGAAATAGTTTTTCTCAAACAATGGAATATGAAACATATTTTATAATGCTTTTTAAGCAATAAAAAAAATCTTATTATAATTATAAAAATGTAATGCAAAGATGTTTTCTAAAAACTTCCTTCCAACCAGTATTAAACGTTATGAAAAACATTTTTAAAATGTTTTTGAGAAACGTTTTCTAAAAACGTCATTATAACCTAGATAAAACGTTATAAAAACATTTTTCAAACGTTATGTCAAAAACGTTTTGGAATAACTTCCTTACAACCGGAATATAATGTTATGAAAATGTTTTGTGCTACCTGGGAATCCAGGATGAGTTTCATTTGCAATTCCTCTCGTTTCTTTACACATAAGGTACACTAAAAATAGAAAATATTCTCTCAATTTATGAGCATTTTTTCCCGAATAAATACAATTTAAAAACACGTTCAAAATAATTTACAAAAACACAATTTATGTTTCTAAGTGAAAATTCATTTACCAGAATAAACAAGTTTTGTGTTGGAGGGACAAGTCTTCTTTCCCCATCTTGTGTATACAGCGTTTCTTGTTCCTGTACCTTGAGAAGCCCCAAAATCACATCATTTTATTGTGCGAAATGATAAATATCAATTTAGATATACATTATCTTCACCGTATGTTCGATTAATAGAATTCCCGTCGAAATATGGCTGAAATATTGCCAATTCAGCGTTAAACAATATCAATCAATCAATCAATCGAATAGAATACCTTCATCCTTTCTGCTAGTGTTCACTTCCTCCTTGAACTTTTTCATCGATTCCTCAATAACATCGGTGAAGCTTTTGAATTCCCGCCTTAAAGCTTCCACCTGATATACTCCTAGAGCAGACGACAGTTGTCCTGTTAGATAACCCTGTAACATGTCTTTACAACTTCCGGTCTGTGTATCTCCGTTTGCAGCGTGAAGAAGAAAAACCAGAATAAGATAAAACGCCATCATCTAAAGTCAAAATAAGATATTATAATAAATCAGTATAATTGATTTTCTAACTTAGATACAGATATTAAATCAGTATAATTGATTTTTCTTTATTTTAAAATTTTTTTTTGAAAGGTTACCTCGTATATTGTACTGCTGAAATGAAATATCCATTCCAAAGACGAAAAAAATATATAATAATTTTGTATGGTTAATTTCAGTTAAAAAAAGATAAATTTCTTTTCTTGAAAAGGACACACAGATCTACACAACAATATTTTTTTTCCTTTATATCCTACCTTCGTGGTTATATGTTTCCTTGATGAAGACAATGTGGTTTTCAGTCCGTGTATATGTTTTATTCTCTTTGTATGGAACATCTGGTATCAACCTACACATTCTGAGACACGAAAAAGATAACTTAAAATATCATTTAACACCGATTTATGGAAGTCCATCAAATTGTAATAAAACAACTAAAAGTATGAGAACATTTTATTATTCCTAGATAGCAATGTATAATACATATATGAAGTAAGCTACATGTACGGCATTAAGAATTGATATAATTTGGACCTCATTCGTCTTTGTTCAAAAGGAAAGCATAAAAGAGTCAAATTATATTTTTGATAGAAACATTCTGGATGAAATTGTGATAAATACAGTTTACAAAACTCAAACAGTCTAAATAACCATGAAGACTGAAAGTATTCACCGTGTGCTCCTTGTCACGACCGGGAATAAACAATCGAACATATGTTCGAATAAACAATGATAAATCACAATAAAAAATAGAGCGGATAAAATAAGATTTGAAAAGATAAGCTTTATGTAAGTCAGAATGGTAGTTAAAAATAAGACAGGTTCTAATGAACTTTTAAATGAAATTATTTGCATATACATAAAAGTAAAGTAATGAAACAATATAACAAATAACTACCTTTAAATGTATACTGCACACAGTCTCATTAAGAGGGCATATCATGTACAGATACGTATACTGAATGGAAAAAGAAACGCATGGTAAATTAAATTAAATCTGTTATAATTTCAAATTTGTTTACCAGAACTGTAATCAAATATTTTAATTCATCTATCAACAACATGTTTTCAAAATCTGTGTTATGACTGATAATTCATGAGTCATTGAAATTGATATGTCAATACCCCCCTCCCCCCCAAAAAAATATTCAAATGAATATTCACTTTATCTCCCTTGTGCATCAGTAACAGGGTTGATTTTCTGTGTATTGAGTTTATCAGAGCATATATTTTTCTCATAATATTATTAATAAAACCCTTCCGACGGTAGTCTTAATGGTTGAGAGTAGGTGTATTATTCGAAAGCCAACAAATCCCTCGTCCAATGAATCCCACGAATTTTCGATTTAGGATAGAATGTACAGAATCCAGCTGATTTGGTAAATGTGATTGTTTGTAAGAAATTGAACAAATTTAAATCTACATACACTACCTGCAAATGATTCTAGTTACATGAGTTTAATTTTTCGTGGACCAGTGGTTCTCGAGAAGAATACTTTTAAAAAATGCAATGAATTTTTCACTGAGTCATAATTATCTCCCCTTGAAGAAGGTTTGGCCCTTTATATGAAGAAACTTTATTATTGTTTATCCAAAAATACTTTGTGGCAAGTTTGGTTGAAACTGGACCAATGGTTCTTGAGAAGAAGATAAAAATGTGAAAAGTTTACGACGACAATGATGACAACCATGCCAACAACGACAACAACAACAGACAATTTTATGTCTGTCTGAGCGTCCGTCAGTCTGTTTGGGGTAACCATCTCTTATCCACAACTCCTCTTATACCGCTGAATAAAATTTAATGAGACTTTAACAGAATCTTTGTTACATATTGCCATTGTGCACATCCTATTATACTTGATCATTGGAGTCATATTTCAGCGTCCGGTTTCCCAGAGCGAAACATTGACATTGCCATTTGTTCTATAATATTGAAGGGTAAGTATACTTAATTCTTTTAGCAATGGATTCATTGGCAGTGAACAAAACCCATCATGCACTTCAACTCTTCCCGTGATACTGTGGTCAGCGCATCTTAAAAAGATCCTCTTACCTGTGAACCGAGTTTAAGAGCTCCTGATCACTACTCTTTTGTATGAGCCTCGTACATGTACAGTACGTTTTAGAGCTGTCAAAGTTTTCTCCTAGTCATCACACCCTTTGTATGTGTCTGTACAATGAGTTTGAGAGCTGTTCTTACCTGTAAACTTTCAAAACTTTCTCCTGGTCGGCACACGTATGTTTGAGTCTCTTTCCTGTACATTGAGCTTGAGTCTTTTACCCATATCCTGAATTTTGAAACTGTCAAAGCCTTCTTCTGGTCATCACACCTTTGTTTGAGTCTACCCATATACTGAGTTTGAGAGTTGCCATTGCATTTTCATGGTCATATAATGCATATTTGTCTGAGACTCTCTACCTGTACGCAGAATTTGAGAGCTGTGTAAGCTTTATGTTTGTCAGCACCCTAATGTTTGAGTCTGTTATCTCTTCACTGAATGTGACAGGTGTCAATGTTTCCTTCTGATCAGTAAACAATTGTATGAGTTTCCAATGCTTTCTCCTAGTCATCGCATATTTGTTTGAGCATTTACCAATACTCTGAGATTGAGAACTGCCAATGCTTTCTCCTGGTCAACAAAACTTTGTATGAGTCTCTCTCCTGTACATTGAGTTTGAGAGCTCCCGAGTAGAACATTTTTGTTTTCGTCTCGTACCTTTACACTGAGTTTGAAAGCTGTCAAATCTTTCTTCTGGTCAGCACACCTTTGTTTGTTTTACAAATACACTGAGTTTGAGTGGAGGCATATTGATAACCATTTCATTTCATAATAATTCTTACCACTTTATACTCATTACTGCTGCAAACAAGTACAGCAAAACTCGGTTATAACTAAGTCGCTGAGACCTATGAAATTACTTCGATATATCCATATAAGATATAACCATATAATATATACACATATAAGAAATTCATTACATTTATATAGCTGGGGATCCAATAAGACCTCGCTATATCCATGAATTCGCAATATCCGTGTTCGTACTAAACGATTTTTGCTGCATTTATTTATTTATTTATTTATTTATTTATTTATTTTATTGCTGCTTCATTTAAAGTATACATTACTGCTTCAAAGACTTTTACATCCATGCATCTGCTCATGCATATATGCACATATTAAGAAGTACCAGTAGTGCATGTATAAGAATTCTTTTCCCTTTTATTTCTTGACATTGATCAGAATGGTTTTTACACTTTTTATAAATTATTGCATTTAATATTATATAAATGGCGCCTGTTTTGGAGGGTAGCATTTGAAATAGACAACCCAAGGAAAACCATTGACAAAGGTTTTCCGAGGAGTGTCTATTTCAATTGTTTCTCTCCAAAACATGCACGATTTATTTTATTATACTGAATGTCTTATTGATTTAGGATGTCAGCAAAAAAATTGTCGATCGTCTTTACGTTCACGTTTCAAACTCCCCGCTTCTTCGAAAAAGATTAATTGACCTCTTTATTGTTTGTTTAAGGATATCCGATCCTCAGCCAGGAAGGATAACTCCAAAAATTAATATTTAATTTGAAATGTATTAAAATAAAGCTTAAAAATGAAATTTTTTCATGCAACAATTGTCATTTTATGCATCTTTACAAGATTCAAGGTCTTTGGAAGTCTTAGAAAAGGTCTTATGAAAGTTGACAATTGTACTCCATAAAAGAAGAAAAAAATGATACAGTTTTAGAAAAATAAGATTTTCTTGAATCAAGCCTTAGATACCAATGCTTATAAGCATAATATGAAATGAGAAGTGATTTGTGGTGCCTTGCAATGATAGCAAAAGCCTTTTACACTATGTATTATAGAATACATGACAGAAATAGAAGACAAAAAAATACCAAATAAGTATAAAAATTATGACAATTTCTCTGAATGCCTGGATACCTATCTTTTTTAGCCTAAAATGTATTTGTTGATTAATTTGCAATTAGAAAATGCATTGTTGATATTCTAATTCGCTTTTCCTTCAAAAATATTGGAGATTTGACAATTTTCCCTATATAATATGATTAACTTTAATCTTTAACTTTAGAGAAATATTGTGGATAAATTTACATAACGTTGTGGATTCAGAGATACTTTTATGAGTATTTTTGATTACTTAACTGCTAATTTTATAAACCTGAGGATCGGACTACCTTAATACTCTAAGAGTCCTTTTTCATATATGTACTCAACAAAAAAGGAAACACATATTGCTTTACTCGTCAAGGAATGTTTTCAAATGTACATTGAACAACTTTCTATTATATCACACGACGGATAGGCCTACCTATGAATGGAATATTTTATCATTTTTGTTTATTTTGATATTTACAAAAGTTTGATTAAAAATATATGTTTACTTTGTAGTTTTACTCTGTGTTCTTTTCTTTAATTTGTCATTTTTTTAAAAATATGAAAACGATATTTCTGTATATAATTTTTTTCTTCTTTATATATCGCTGAAAGTATTTATAATTTTTTTTTATTGAAATATCTCAATTAGTTCAAGTAGTTTCACTCAAATTTAGACACGAAACAGGGAATATTGACCCTGATAACCAGGCACAGACTTCCTGTATAATGCTTCGTGTACATGTATATAGATTTTTGACATCTTGGGTATTGGGGGTCTCCAGGTAAATAACACCACTGTTACTAAGACCATTCCCCCTCCTCAGGTAACCGTACGGTAAAAAATGGGTCTTTAATGGAATTTATAACTTATTTAATAGCTTATTTAGCTTATTTAATTTCGTTTGATTTCATTATATTACATTTAAAATCACTCGTACTTTTATTATTTCAAACTAGAGGTACTGTGAGCAATGAGCTCACTAAATGATAACCCCCGTCTCCCATATTGTCCATGTGTCGCTATATATTATTTCAGGGTAATGTGTATAGAGGAATGACTCGTCCTATCAAATGTTATCAAGAAGCTTCTGTTACGTCTGTTACGCTTAATCTCTTATCCGCAACTCCTCTTATACTACCGAGTGAAATTAAATGAAACTTTCACAGAATCTTTATTACTTATTGCTTATTACTTATTATTTAATTGTGCATCTCCTCTTTTACTTATTTGACACGTATTTTAGGATTCCGATAGCAAAACATGGACATTGCCATTATATGGTTACCTATGACGTCACATTATTAACGTCAAGTTTATTCCAGTTCCATTGAACGCACAACTGACGTTTTGAGATTCTACGGTGAACAACACGCACATTACTTACACGCATGTAACATTATCATTGTGTTACCCGTTATCGCAGGTGTTGCTAAGGCTAAGGGTAATAGAACGGATTGTTAACTGCTTCTAAACTAATCAGATTTTAGTATTTAACATAAAAAAATAATGAAACGTTTTTGACAGCTTTGAAACGTATTATTGTTCATGGATAAATAGAATCAAACAGAGTTGGTATAGCTTTGAAGTCAATTTACTTGATGCTGTCTGGAAATCTCTATATATACTGAAAGGAAATAGAAACGCATAGCAAACATTTGCTTTGAATTAAAACTATTACTCCCAATATAGTTTCCAGTATTGTTATCAAACATTTTAATTAAACTTTAATCAACAAGTTACTAAGTTACCAACATGACTATCTTATAGGAGACCTGAATAAAGCAGTATCATTTACGTAACGCTTCCCTGTGTCTAATTTCAAACTTATCGTCCCAAACCTATTTGGACTGGACATTACGTCATTAAGGGTCCTCTGCACTGCCAGCGAGTTAACTTCCCCAACTAAACATATCGTGCAAAAAACACGACGCGACACTACTTAGAGTGATTCTCCTTTCTAAGATTCAGTAGCCACTGTTCTGTTTCATCTTCTTTTCCCGTTCCTTATCTAAAATATATGCTATTTCTTTTCTCTATTGTGTTTACCTGCTCTCTGTTCATGTTTTCTGCAAGGCGCAACTTGTATAGTTTGTTAATAATGGGAAAAAATCAGATTGGTCTTAGTAGGATCTTAGTAGGAATAGGATGCTATATAATCCAATCCTTCAGATTTCTCCTTAATCGAATTTCTTTCTGTTGTTGCCCATCTAGTCTATGCAATTTGGCCTCCATTTTCGTTATTGGAGCCCGGAGGACCGCGCTGCTCTATACATATAAGTTTAAGTGTTGGTGTATGGGGATTGGGGTGGGAGTAGTTATGCAGAATTAAAGGATTTCTAAACATTGAAAAGATTTTTAATCAGAATATTTTTTCCGTTTATAAATTACGAGATACATAGTATATTTACTTCCATAAAGTAAATCTGTAAAAATATACACAATTGTATATGTTTTTAATATTTAATATATAAAGTTACTTATCATTTACTATCGAAACAACGACAGGTCCCCTTTTTTAGAACATCGAGTTTTACTTCTCGGATAAAAACGTACTCTGCACAGTTCGTGTTTTATATTCTAAAATTAAAAATTAATACATTTTTAAATATAAATGATGCGTGTGTCTAACTTCAATTTATATTTTATGCAGCCAACATTTACTCGAGGAATTGACCAAGTTTAAAATGGTATCGTTTTTAATTGATTTTTATCTGACTACAAGTTTTTAAAAATATTTGCGACTATCGTCTCCATTAATTAGACGCATGCCTTTTTTACATTTGTACACACATTGAAGCGGTTTGTTGATCAAGACTCGTTTTCATGGTTTACTTTATATATTTCCCGGGCGAAAATTGATGGTTACATCAATGTTTTCTTGTTTCTGCTTTTGACGATACTTTAAAAATTCTACAATTACTTTTCGATTTACCGCCTTGATCATTCTATGTTTCTTTGTATTTTTCCTATATAAATCAATTTTTCTCTGTATGTGCTGCCGAACACCTGATCCTTTCTGATGTTGTTCTAACTAAATCTACATGTTTAATTCTGCTTATTGCCTGATTGACTTTTTTACATCCAAAAATGAACTGTGGGTACATGTACCGGTCAAACTCAGTATCCGAAGCAATTGTGGTCGTGCATCACTAGATACTTTATCCGGCGAAGTAAGGTCCGAAAAAGTCCGAGATCAATATCACTTGCTGTGATTCTTTTACCCATATTCGTGTAATCATCGACCAACACTGAAGTCTATAATTGTCTAATGGTATATAAGAAGATTAATTTTGTAATTTTTATTGGCTGATAGGGCGTCATATCATATTCCTTCTTTTCTAATACTGACACCAAAGCGCGTCTTAGGATTATGATATCTCACGATACACTGTTCAGCTGCGCAAAATTAACTCGCTATATTATATACATTTCCATGTCTCTGCTAAGAATTTGACGTCATAATATATAAGAAACATTGGTACATTGTGACAAGCAAGTCAGTTCAGCTGGAACTGTGTGAGATAATTCACTTTGAGTGATTATATAATATAATTATCATGGACTTTAGTTAACAGGTCACTATGTGGTTATAAGTACCAGGAATCGATATTGGGATCACAACCCTGAATCACAACCCTGCATCACTATATGAAGGGTTGTGACCCCAGTTTCGATTCCTGGTTCAGTCATACATCTTTCTTTTCCTGTTACACCGCTTGCATACAGAACTGATGTTTTCGAATAGCATGCTTGCATTCACTTCATCCTCTTTTAACCTTTTCATAGATTTTTTCATTGACGTCAGTGAAGCTTTTGAATTCCCGCATTAACGCTTCCACCCGAAGCAGACGACAATAACCCTGTATCATGTCCTTACATCGTCCAGTCTCCAAGTACAAGATAAAACACCATCATATGAAGTTAAAATTAAAATACAAATTTTATTGCCATCACCTACTGTAACACGGAACTTCGGTTTATATGGTCTTATCCGCAGGATGGGTCTCTACGTCCCACAGTGGGATTTGAACCCGTGACGTAAGGATCGACTCCTTACTTTGCGACTCTAAAGCAAACGCTCTAACCAATGAACCAAGTGGGTGACTGGGCTCTGGTTTTAAATACAAACCAAATGTAAACTGTTGGAAAGTTGTTGCATGATACAAAGGTGGTCTTTAAGGCCCTTGTACCTCTTGTTTATAAATATACATGTTTCAGATTCATGTTTTTTTTAAAAACTGTTTTATCAGCTGTTTGTGTACCATATAAACTTAATGTGTACACTTTCTGTGTTCTTACGTAAATGGTAGATTTGACCACAGTACACTTGCTTTGATGTGACCCGATTAAACGATACACCTAAAGGAAACATGGAAATTCACATATAAAATTTAATGTTGGCAACCGAACAGTATGAAATTGAATATAAAAAGTCAGGACAAAATGTTTTATTCTTTTTACTTTTTGGAACAAACAGCGCAAACCAGTTCTCTTCCCTGAACATATGGTGGACATTTCAGTGAACCACAATAAGCTTCTACAAAATAGAATAGGTAGCCATCTTTATCAGCATGGCCGCCATGCAGGGTATCGGGATCCTTGTCTACACATGTGTATGTGGTACCAGCAGCATGTTTATAATATCCAGCCATTAGGTAACCCTCGTACTCTAGGTTCCATCCTTTGTAACAGGTTTTCCTTGCTGAAATAAAATATTAGAATATTGTTCTTATTAAGATAATCTTGAAATGCATAAAATCTTAAAAACATACAACATCAGTTGAAATTGAAAATGAACCTTAAACAGTGGGTGTATGTTCTTTTACAAAAACAATGCTTAAAGCAGAGGGGAGAATACTCTCGAACGATGTATAACTTATAAATGATAAAGGATGATATGAGATATAGATGACATTTTAAAAATTACAAGTAATGTCAAAATATTTTGAAAACGGGATAAAATGTAAAAATTAGTAAGGTTCTAAACCGTTTTCAAGGATTTGCTAGCAAACAGGAACGAAAGCGTTTTTAGTCAGGAGATGAGTCAACGTACACGAAACACTTTCTAAATGACGGAAGACAAAATGATTGTTACTAAAAATCGATTTCCCCCTTTTCAGAAATAAAGTGAAATAAAATTCAATTTAAACTTTGATTGCTGGCGATAACATCTTAATCCTTTTAATGTCTTTCGCCAGGTTTCTTGCTGATTCCTGGTTTTCTTCGAATTCCAAATTAATAACTTTTAGATCTATAATTGCGGGTTGAATGGATTCTAAATGCTGTTAAAAATAACCCTACTTGACATATTTGACATATTAAGAATTCCAAAAGTTTGAAAATGTTACCTTTCTTTCCAGACAACCTGTAGTAATAAAATTTTTCTCACCTGGAAACATTTTAACTATGGATCTATTTTGAACAAGGCACACGGCACACGGTACATCATGATTATGTAAGGAAGTAAAGTGACTGGTAAAGGTATTTGTTTCATACTCTGCTCCGTATACATAAGCTCTATCTCCTTGAAATCCATCCCTATAGATCCACCACTCTGGGTCACTCGGTAAACAAAGAGGGTCTACAGCTGCTCCTTTATGGGTATAATGAGATCCTCCGACGAATCCTATCAATTGTTTTCAAAGGTTATATAACTGTGTTTAAATTACATTTAAAAAAACATAAATTAATTCAATTATTAATTTTTCAATTAAGGACATATAATACAAACAAAAATGGATGTCTGCACTAGTGTATATTTCTTGGCATATCTTTCTTGCAAATGATGCAGCTAATAAATTTCCAAAATATTTAGAAATTGTAAACCGTCTATGATGTTTAGAATTCTACCATTTAGCAGCAATCCTTATTAATCTAAACAGATATTTTTCACTAAAAATTCCATTTTTATGAAAATTTGAAAAGAAAAAAAAAAACTACGCGGTTACACTTCTCCTAGAAAGTATTTTCTTCGTGAACGTATTTTAAAAATGTATATGTTCACCTGAATAGACTGATTTAGCGTTTGAAGGACATTTCTTCTTTCCCCATCTTGTATATACGATGTCTCTGTTTCCGATACCTATAAAAAATTGTTTGATTTTAGAAACATGGCATAATATAAAAAACATTTCCCATGTACATTGAATTCATACCTTCATACTGTATGCTAGCATTTATTTGCTCCTTGAACTTTTTCATAGACTCCCCAATGACGTCAGTAAAGCTTTTGAATTCCCGCCTTAAAGCTTCCACCTGATACACTCCAAGAGCAGACGACAGTTGTCCGGTTAGATAACCCTGTAACATATCCTTACAACTTCCGGTCTGTGTCTCCCCTTGTGCCATTGAAAAAGAAACAACCAGGGCTAGATAAAACGTCGCCATCTAAGAAAGAAATAAGGTGTGATTTTGATAATGAGATATTTTACAAAAACAATCTCTCCACTCCATTAAAAGAATAAACCTAGATACTATAAACTGGAAAGTAGCATACATGTATATTGGTATGCTAACAATTCCAAACAATTTCCTGCATCCTACCTTTGCAATGAATGTTTCCTAAACAGGAATTACAGATTTAATTTTCTGTCAAAGTATACATGCATGCTTGTCTTTTTGCAAAATATATATGATAATTCTAAATATGAAGACTAAAATATTATATCAACCTATATCTTTTTTCCTTGCATTTAATCACGGAAAAATTAGATTCAAATGTAATTTAACACCGATGTGATGTTGGTCGGCTTGTTCCTGAACTCATGAACTAATTTTTTTACATACGCATAAGTTTGAATAAGATATTTCTAAATATCGACATAAAATTATTTACTGCAAACAGAAATACTTAAATATATTTATACTGTACACAAGAGACTTTTTTTACTCGTAACAAAGGATGGACATATTTTTTAAAACATCATTTTTTAGCAAATTATTGTCAACGAACAGTTCAATTTAAGAAACATAATGATCCTAGTACATAGAGTCATCGCGCTTTGCTTTGCTTATAGTTTTGTGGTAGTTTTATATTAACATCCTCTTCTAGAAAAATATCCAAATATGAAGAAGAAGTGTCAAACTACTTCGCATTCTATTTTTTATTTCAAGTTCACTGTAATAAAGTGGAGTCAACACCTGAATTGAAGTTTCTATAAATAATTGAAAATACGTTGTCTACATATCTAAATGTCGTTTTGAAGTCATCAACAAGTGTCCTTTACTTCTCCATAAAGTTCAAAATTTGATTACATGGATAACTAAAAGTTATATATATTTTCGACTAAATATTAAAACCCCTCAGTTCTACGTACTGTGACACTAAAGACAATTATTGTGGAAAGACTCTTGATATAGATATTTTTACTTTTAAAACAATGTAATTATATAGAGCTTGAGAAGAACTGGCAGAGCATATGTGATATGTTATATATTATTTGTACATGCCTTTGTGTATATAAAATTTTCACGATACTAACGTTGATTATTACCCCCCTAATGTATCAAAAAACCCACTATGCCCCTATACATTTTTTTTGTTTCTCTCCTTTACTTCTCCTTTGGCTTATCTTCTATATTAAAACAACTTTCACATGTGTTTAGATGTGTATATGTTTATGGGTGTGTCTTTATGTAAGTTTGATATCTTTATACAGTATTTATAATAAGTTATTGAGTGAGTATATATGTATGAATATACTTTGTATACTTATTTGATAGAAATGTGAAAGTTGAAATTAAAGAAAAAGTGTTTTTTTACCTTTCATGAAAAAAATTAATATGTTCTCTTTCAAATGAATGTGATATAAGTACTGAGTATGCTTATATATTAAAATAAATGACAATGTTATAAAGAAATACGAATTTTTGAGAGCACTATTATGGAATGTTATACTTTTTCAAGTCAACGTAAACTCTCGAACTTTGAAGTTAGGCACAGGACGATATTTTATTAGTAAGGTATATTATGTTATATTATTTTTTCCTAAATGAAATGGAATAGAAGGCATATTACATGTCTCATATGTGAATCTTAAAAAAAGTTGTGAAATTATGTAAACAAAAAGTTGCGTGTACATATGCAAATTATGTGAGAGTGAGCAAAATGCCCACCTCTTATTAAAAAAAGAGTTTTATTTATGAAGATATAAGAAAAAAGTTTTATGATCCAGATACTATTGATTTAAAATTTGATAGCCTTCTAAAAATACTTTTCAACAAAATTAAAAATACAAATATATGTACATGTATCACAAAACAATTTAAAAATTCAACTTAACTTACAATAGAAAATACAATATTTAACTTTCAGCGGATGAGACAAAATACTTTTCCTAAGTATGAGAAATACGAATTTCAGAATAAATGAAGTTAACAATAATCTTGTATCACTTTGAAACAATATATTCAATGTGTAGATTTTTGAGAAATCTAAAATCACATTTTTTTCATCTGAACCGAAGGCTCAAGTGAGCTTTTCTGAGCAAAAAGTGTCCTCCGTCTGTCGTTGTAAACTTGTCACATTTTCATCTTCCCCTCAAGAACCAATATACCAATTTCAATCAAACTTGCCACAATATATCCCAGGGTAAGGGGCATTCAAGTATGTTTAAATGAAGGTCCGCCTCCTCTTCCAAGGGGAGATAATTATAAATTAGCGAAAAATTAATGGAACCAATAGGC
Source organism: Saccostrea cuccullata (assembly GCF_032062105.1). Classification (NCBI taxonomy): domain Eukaryota; kingdom Metazoa; phylum Mollusca; class Bivalvia; order Ostreida; family Ostreidae; genus Saccostrea; species Saccostrea cuccullata. Next base: position 700 of record NW_026932200.1, on the reverse strand, counting down.
CAGGAAAGATCAAAGTCATGTGAAAGCATCCTCGGGTAGTATAGATTCAAGTTTTTATTTTCAAATCATGCCCCCTGGGCATTGGATGAGGCCACAATGGGGGTTCAATGTTTAACACGGGAATGCCACAGGAAAGATTAAACTCATGTGGAAGCATCCTCAGGTATTGTAACTTCAAGTTTGTTCTAATCCTGACACCCAGGGTTAAGGTGGGGCAACAATAGGATATTGAGTTTTAACATATGGATACATAGGAAAACTCTTTAAAATTTCTTCTCAAGAACTTGAATGGTGGAATATCTTCTCAAGAACAGCAAAGTCATGATTGGCCAAGGTTCTACGGAAGCATCCTCTGGTAGTTTTGATTCAAAAGTGTTCAAATCATGAGCCAAGAGGGTAGGGTGAGGCCACAATGGGGGATAAAAGTTAAAAATAGGAATACATAGGTAAAGTTTTAAAAATCTTCTTCTTAAGAAAAGCAAAGCCATGGTTGGTCATAGTCCTATGAAAACATTTTCAGGTAGTGTAGATTCATGTTTGTTCAAATTATGACCCCAGGGGGTTGGGTGGGGCCAAGATTGGGTATCAATGGTGTATCAAAATTTAACATAGGAATTTTTTAAAAAGAATCTGAAAGCTTCCTCTCAAGAACAGCAGTCATGGTTTGTCATATTGAAGCATCCTTTTGTAGTGTAGATTC